>NC_054539.1:56598565-56861065 GCF_017654505.1 Polyodon spathula
AATCCAATACAAAAATTTGAGTTCGATGTGAGTAGGTTTTACACCAAAATGAAGCATACTTTTTTGGCAAAGGAAATAAATCTTCTATTGTTGCTTTCTTTATTATGCCACAGTCCTTAAATTACAAAGTTGTCTGTTACTAGTTTTGTAACACAAGACGTTTTATTTTACATAAACAAAAAATGGTGCAAACAACATTCTATTGTAAACACCATGATAAACCCGGTCCTTTATCATGCCAGATTGCTGATTAGATGAATCAGTGGAAAACACTGAAAAAAAAACCTTCTTCAAAGAAACTCAAGCTGTATGAGATGAAAGACTCATAATGTATTACCATAATACATGGATGGTATGCATTGCTAAATCTTACCGTTATTGTTCTATTTTACATAAATATACTACATTAACAACCTAATGAAATACAATAAACAACACACACATATATATATATATATATATATATATATATATATATATATATATAATATAACTATAATATAGATTATATATATATATCCTTTGTATTAATATATATCATTATATACTTTGTCGTATGGTAATAGTAAAGATAGTATCATGCAGTACAATATGATTTGATGATGTTTGTCTTAATCTCATCATGTTGGTGTGCTATGTGACAGCAACAGCTCCTTGGTTTGCAACTGAAATAAAAGGGTGTTATTTTTGTTGTGAAGCAAGTACAAAAACACAAAGGCAAATCAGAGATAAATACAAGCAATACAACAACTAGCAAGAAACCACTAAGAAAAGCTTGCTGCACCTTTCACAGATGAAGGCCTTTCTTGTTGCTTTTGCACAGCTAAGGATTTCATTTCTCTCATCTAATTTCTCATTGCACTTTGGAATAGGACACAGAGCATTAAAAAGAATCTGAATAATCTAGCAATTTGCATCGATAGTTACAGAGAGAACAAAATACACAAGCTGCTGTGATTTTTAGTGTCATTTCAGTTAACAGATTGTCAGGTTTTAGGGAATCAGTTTGCACAAGGTAATATGTATGTCTATTGTTTCCCTACCTGCTCAATACAACTGCAAATATCATGAAGCTTGTATTTAATTACAGATCTTGCATTAACAGACAGCCCTTTACAATATTTTTAACTTGATTGTTTCAGTAAATAAACTACTTCAGACTTCAAGCAACAATGTTAAGGTAATTGCAAGTCCAGCAGCCAGTTCTGTCGTGTTTAGTGTAAATAAACATTATTATATGTAATCTAATCCAGAAGACATAATTGCATACACTAAGATTTGTTTATGTGTCATATTTTAATGTCCAATATAATTGCTCGCAACTCTATTAAATCATTTTTACTAATGTTACAAAGGAGTAGTGATTAATTAATAATAAAATAATAATAATAATATTAAATTATAATATAATAATAATATTATTTATGAATTTGATACTCCATGCAACTATACTACTACTGAGTAAGAAGAAGAAGAAGAAGAAGAAGAAGAAGAAGAAGAAGAAGAAGAAGACAGAACTATGGACCATGTATAACAGTATAAAAGAGATTATGGAAACGTTTTGTTCTCATGATTATTCTACACAATACCTGAGAGTATACTTATAATCTACTGTCTTTTTGGTATTTTTTATGTTTAATTGATCTTTAGACGTTTAGAATAAACTTAAAAACAGATATTCAACTCATTTAACCTATTGCATACAGATCGTTTCCATGCTCGCAAAGACTTTTATATTACATGCGTTGGCTCTGGCTAGCTTTGTTGTTATTAAATAATATTTTTGTTAATTTATTTAATCATAGTCGTTGTCTCTGGGCATCCTAAATAATACAAAACTAACTTTACCGTTCAATGAAAATTGGGCTATTTCTTTTCACGTAGATGCAGCCTGTTTTTTTTTTTTTTTTTTTTTTTTTTTTTTTTTTTTAGGTTATGGTTGTTTGGGTAGTTAACTGCAATAGTTCGATGAATACCTCAGTACAGTGGACTGTATGGAATAAAAGTAAAATAATAGAGTAGAATAGGGTAGTTTCCAACACAGAAGCATAGCCAAACCAATATATTGGTTGTATTATTCAATAAGGCATTTTGAACAATTAGAAGATCTTTAAGACCAGGACTTCATTTCTAGTGTTATATATACAAATAAAAACAAAACAAAACAAAACAAAAAACAGTGATATACAATAAGGTCTAAAAGCAGTTCATACTGCATTGATAAGAAGCATCAGAAGAGGTTTAATAAAGAGACAATTTTAAATTCCAGGCCTGGGTCAGATTTAAGTTACACGCATATTACTTTAATAAGGTTTACTGTCCCAGCCTGTGATTGATTGCACTGTTAACTTAAGATAGCTCTTTATTAACTGCGATTTTACAAAAGCTCATTCGATTTTGTAGATCAACTATGGAAACAGGGTCTCAGAGGAAAAGTCTGTTCTCTCGTACCCCGATTTGATCCGGTTTCGGGGGGGTGGGGGGTGGTGTCTTCTCGCAGCTCAGCTGGGCTTTTCTCTTCTTTTTGTTTTTGATGCGCAGCTGTAACCGTGGTTCATCACAGCACAGGCTGTCCGGTCGATATGCAGATGCCGGAGCTAATATAATATTGATCAAGCACTACATTACCGATTTAAATAAACAATGTATGTATTTACGATGACAGGATGTATGTATCTAGTTTATATATATATATATATATATATATATATATATATATATATATATATATAGAGAGAGAGAGAGAGAGAGAGAGAGAGAGAGAGAGAGAGAGAGAGAGAGAGAAGTTGAAAAACATGAATTTCAAACAATTAAAATTACGAGGCATTTCAGTTATTTATCAGCGTGCAGAATAGTTGACAAGAGTAAGGTGTTTTTGGTGTTATGCTGTGACCCCGATGATAAGCAACTCGAGGTGGCGTGTCCTGTCATAAGAGGTATACAGAAAGACAGCATATATAATGCTTAAAAAAACTTAAATACAAAAGCATATGTGTGCAAATGGGCTATAGGTGTAAATAAAATATATTTTAAAAAGTTTAATTCTAATGTTGTAAAGGGTCAAATTACAAGTTCAACGGGTTCATTAAGACCTTGTTTTTTTTTTGTTGTTTTTTGTTTTTTTGGTTTTTTTTTTTTTTGTTTTGTTTTTTTTTTTTTTTTATAAGTTCTGTCAAGTAAGCAGTTTGTGTTCCCTGTTACAAATAAGGTGCAAACTTATTATGATGGTTCATTTCGGTAAAAGTTTAAACTCTACCATATGTGCTAATTCTGGGTAAAGTGTGATTTTTAGTGTTTGGAAAAGTTATATGTCCCAAGCTGTTTTGAAAATATCAGTACCATGAGATCAATAAAAGGCAACTGCCGAGTTGAACGGCTCTACAAAACAAATTCTATATTCAATTTCAAATATATATATATATATATATATGATTATATATATATATATATATATATATATATATATATATATATATATATATATATATATATATGTGTGTGTGTGTGTGTGTGTGTGTGTGTGTGTGTGTGGTGTGTGGTGTGTGTCTGTGTGTGTGTAAAAACAAAATAAAATATTCTCCAGTTAAAATGCAGACTTAATTGACTCACTTAGAAAAAACAGGAACCCACTCTTCCTTAACTAATGTCTTTTTTAACCACATAGAAGCTAGAAATTGTCCAACTATGCTGTCCTCTTCAGGCAGTCCTGAAAAGGAACTTACTCCTAAGTTTGTCATTTTCCCCCCCCCACCCCCCCCCCCCCCCCCCCCCCCCCCCCCCCCCCCCCACATGTTAGCCACGCTAACACGCCAATCCGGGGCTCACAAGCGGGCCGAGGGCGGGGGGTCCCACTCCCCGAAAAGCAGCACCCCCCAGTTTACCCACACCCGCCTCATCCGTCCCACCCCACCCCCCCCCCCCCCCCCCCCCCAAGGGGGGGTGGGCCCCCCCCCCCCCTCCCACGGTTTTACAAGGCGTCCCCCCCCCCCCCCCCCCCCCCCCCCCAAAAAAAAAAGATAAAAAGTTGGTGAAACCATTTTGATGGTTGTGATTTTATCCCTTCGAATAGTATTTTCAATGTTTGAGAGCTCTAAGATAAATTGACTATCTTATTACAACTGTTATCTTATTAGAAGATGTGTTTTTTTTAAGTCCGTACTATGTCTTCAGTATTTCGTTGCAATAAAATACAAGCACATTAGACTATAGCTCGTCCTTAAATTATTACGTTATTTATTAAATGCTACTTACAAACAAATGACATGATCGGGAAAATAACGTTGTTGAAATCAAATGTGTTCTCAGTCATGTGTGCCAGTGCTTGTAGTAAACATTGATAACTGGTAAGTACAATTACACACCCCTTTTCTACCTTGACTTTGCAATATATGACATACAGGTAGACCATTCGATTTGATCTCATGTGACTGTATACAACACTTGCCTCTTTGAGGGTATCTCCTTTACTAGTAATAGTACAGTAGTAGCATTTTGAATTGTTAGCCGTTTTTATAAGCATAATAAATAAAACTGAACTTTTCTCTTTTTTTTCTAGAACCACTGGACTCTTACTTTGGCAATGAATCATGACCGGCACCTTCACAAACATTAATAACAACGACATCAAAAACAACAACACATTATTGTATTTGGCGATTTCGAGGGTGTAAGTCTTAGAATCAAAATGACCACATCCCCAATGTCTACATATTTAGGCAGTCAGAAAGAAAGGTAATGTGTAATTGGTAAAATAAACCGAGAAGCCATACGCGAACAAAGTTACAAATCTCCACGTTTTAAAAGTGTTTAAATGTTTGATTATTCGTGGTTTAAACCGTGCTATGTCTTCATAAAATGCAATTAATTGGTTTTTTGCATAACCGTGTACTTGTATGGAAATCTAGAAGGGAGAAATGGCTTGATGTATGTGGAGACAGTTATCTAATTAGGGCATAAGAAATTGAATCTTTACAGCATGCAGGTCATATAATTACTGTTAATTTACCGCTTAGATTCTGTCATTAATTTTTATTCTTTTAAATGTAGTTTGGCAGGGGGATTGTGAACCATATCAATAGATCGTACAGTATGAGAACACATAGGTCTATGGAATGAATTACAGCAGCCCTAAATAACAAGATTCGCATCATGTATGCATTATTAAACCATGTAATTGAAGGACCCCTAGTTTGCATATTAGACTATTAAAATAATGTGTTTTGCTTTTCTTTCAACACGTAGTGTTAAATTATTTGCTGCTATTTAGTAATTCTGTTCATTATAACCTAATTACTACAGATGTTCTCTTAATTTGGGAGATTTTTACAACCAGTTATCATTATTATGCAACTAACTATGTTGAAAAGTTTTCTTCATTCAAGTTGTATGGGTTTTGGAGAGAAAATATAATTAAAACAATTACGTAATTAATTACTATCAGGCTCATTCAGTTATAAGTGTTTTCTAGAAAGAATGAAAGCAAACAATTACGATTTTAGCAATTGTATTGTCCTTTTAAAGAACAAAAAAAAAAAAAAAAAAAAAAATTATATGTGTGATTGTCTCTGTGACTGCAAATTCAGGCCCCATTCAATAAAAACCAACATAACTCAGTAATGCCTAACAACCTCTGTACAGTATCAGTTAATTTGTTTTATTATTGTGGTCATACATTCCAAAGCAGTATTTAAAAACTTTTAAACTTTATAGTATATGGGTAGTTTATCATTTCATACTGAGAATTTGGGGGGTTACATTATATGAAATAACCTCCGTGGTAAATAACCATAAGCGGTGCTTCATATTTTGAACCTATTTGTTTTATATTGAACCCAGTAGAATACCATGCTTTTCAGTATTCTGGGAAGGAATGTATCTGTATATAACCTAAATAAAATAAGCGTTCTAGAGAACGATATTTTTAAGATGGTATATTCCCTTACAATATATTGTGCAATAATAATTACATTTTTAGTTTTATTAGTTTTCAATAATGACGACCACTTTAATTCGCAATAGCGTCGTGTAAAGTATATTTCGACTGAATTTCAGCTAGCTGTAGTATTTGTTTATCCGTAACCCTGCTTTCCTACAATGCCCCTGCTTTTGCCGATGCTTTGTCCGTATTAGCAAGGCGTTTTAAAAGAGCCTTTCGATATATAAGAAGAGCAAAGAGAGCGCTGACGTGGTCCTGTTGTTTCCCTTCAGCTCCTCACTATAGCAACCAGCAGCAGCTTTGAAAAAATGCACCTTCTTAGGATAACGTCACATCCTTCTCAGTGCCAGAAACGCGGCAGCTGTTGCGTTTTATAGTCACATATCCCCAGATAAGCAGCTATACTATTTCATCGTTAGGTACAATTTGACCGTTTAATTGTATTTTAATAATAATAATAATAATAATAATAATAATAATAAGAAATAAGATATTATAATAGGGTGTACATAATATCCGAGGAGATGGTAAGTCGGGTGTACTTTAACTATTAATCCATACAGAATGCCTCGATCTTATTAAATAAATAAATAAATAAAAATTAAAATAGGTTTGAAAACGTCAAAGTAGAGCTCAGGTAGCTAAAATGTACTCAGCGGAGTAAGGCGGAGATCAACTCTTCCATATTGACTCTCTTTTAATTTGGCATTTTGGAAACCGTAAGGCACCCTTGTGGGAAAGTAAACCAGAGTTACCACTACATACCGAGGTTCCACTAAACTATAAAGTCCCACGAATTGCAAAAAGGTAGACTACATTACATGTATTTGTCACTGTAGCCTGTCAGTAAAAATATCTTAAACATGCATCCCAGTTGTTTGAATGCCCAACCACTCTTAAGAAAGCTCATTCCTGTGAAAGCCAACGATAGTTACTGAGCTGTGTTAGAGTCGTTACTACTCAGTTGCTTGAATGCCATTCTACTCTTCACTCCAGTCTGTAAAACCCTATTTCCAAATATCAGCACATTACAACGGCGTATGTCTCAGTAGGCAACAACTTATGACATGTAGACTGTTGTGAACTGTACCTACTTTCATTTTAGTAGAGATGTTTTCATATATATTATTATTATTATTATTATTATTATTATTATTATTATTATTATTATTATTATTATTATTATTATTAGGTTAGTTTCAATAATACGCAATTCCTCAACCTTAATGGTAGTTACATTAGTTAAACATTTAAACATGTTTGGTTTATATATATATATATATATATATATATATATATATATATATATATATATATATATAATATATAATATATATATATATATATATATATATAGGGATATATTTCAGGGAATATAACTGTATGGTCTATCATTGCAGAATCTCAAGCTGACAAAAGAATTAAAAAAAAAAAGAAATCCTTCCGGTTCAATAGAGTAATTGCAGAAGTGATGTCAGGCATAATGACCAGAATTATAAACAGGAATGTTTGACATTTATCAATACATTCCCATTTACAGATGATATGCTATCCATACTCATTTATGTCATTCTAATGCCTAAAAATGCTTAATCTGAGAGCTACTTGAAAAACAGACAACAATTATGATTACCTGTAGTTTTATGTTTTTGTAGGCTATTGTTGTAACTTAGATAACCTACATTAAAAAAAAAAATCACAAATTAACTTTACAACATTTTACAAGATCGCACACAAAATTGATTTCTGCATTGCTTTCTGTGCATTCAAACACAGCTGTAGGCCTATGCCTAGTGCATACTTTAACTTAATGTATTATTTCCAGTAAAGGTGTGCTATATAAATGGGTGCTTTATTCATTAGATTTAAAAGCAGTATTCTCCCAAAAGTTTAATTTCAAAATTAAAACCAATAAATGTGAAATATTAAACAAAACGAAATAACATGTATGAAAAACAACACGAAAAAATGCACAATTAATAGTAAGAAAATAGTGTTTAGAAACTACAAAACTATATTGAATTTGGAAATGGAGAAAAATATTAACATTATCAAACCCACGTAGTCTACTGCGTTGTTCACTTTTATGAATCAATTTTTATTTATTTATTTATTTATTTATTTATTATTTTTAAGTTTTCAGTATAGTACAACAGTACATGAGATACAATGTTACATTACCCTCGACACAACATTTACGCTAAAGAAAAAGTCTGCAGACATGAAGATTAAACACATAAGCAAATGTGCCTTTGTACCCCAATTGCAATTAACTGATAATATTTCTGGATGTGCCTAAGCAGGTGCCTACCAGAACCCTTTCACCTTTTCAGCGCATCTGATCTCTTTCATGATGGCTATGGTTATGTAACTAGTCTCTCAAATAAACAAGTGATCTGGGTTTTAAAATAGGCAGGAACAGTATTGCAATCTGATGGTGTAAAACAAATGCATTGCCTAATACCTGTTCGGAAAGTTCTACCGCTTTCAGTTGTATTCGGTCAGAGGTTGTGAGGCACAATTTGAATCTAAATTGCGTGTTGAACATGAACAACATTTCGCTACTTAGGTAATGAAATAAGTATATTAGTGTCATCTTAAAACGATAAATCATGACACGATCAAAGAAACAACGTATATTAGCATCCATATAACTTCCGAATCACTGATGAAATAAACACGTGCTCAGCTGTACATTTATTTAACATCAGACATTTAAATGTCGAATTACGTAAACGTCCAGAGTAGTCGGACAGGTAGCCGAAGGAATGTATTTTTTGGACCACGTTATAAAGCATACGCTGATCTCACTCACATTGGGTGCCTCTGCGTAAAGGTCGTAAAATCTTTTGCGTAAAGTGACCTTTACCTCTTGCCCAGTAGCCTAACTTTCGTTAACGTTTCTTTTTAAACTCTACACAGACACGTCGTTCTTTGTGTTGTTTTCTTGTATTATTATTATTATTATTATTATTATTATTATTATTATTATTATTATTATTATTATTATTAATATTATCATCGGCGAGCAATACACAGCTCAATTCGGCTCCGTATATTTGTGCTATCACGGAGGGAACACCAAGCATCCCACCGACATTTATTGTCGTCTGTGTGCAACTTCAATACAAGGAAATCAATGTTATTCCGTCGTCTTCTTAAGTGGTTCAGTGTAAAATATTAAACATAAAATAAAATAAAAAAATAGCTCTTTTTAAAATTAGTTTCCAATTGACCATACTTGTCTTTAAAGTTTTACATTCCCTGAAAAAAAAAAACCCTGCTTTGATTCTCTTGTTAAGCCCTTAAACTCGAGCTTCTCGACTTGTGTTTCTGAGATTCTGCAGCACTTGCTCTTCTGTGAGAGTGAATGGAGAAGATTTGTAAAGAATTCTCGGCAGCCAATCGACGGAGGTGGTGGCTTTGGTTGATAGGGGCAACCACGTCTATTAAACAGCTTTGAGCCAATAGAAGGCAAGATGGGGAGGAGCTCAGGTGCGCGCCGTTGCGTCCAGTTGGGCAAGAGCCTGGGAGACGCCTGTGGCAAAAAGTAACTGTCAAATGCACGGCTCCTTTAACAAGAGCGATCAGTCCGGCTCTGAGAGTCATGGCGACCACAGCGTCTAATCATTACAATATTCTCACCTCCAGCTCCTCGATCGTGCACTCGGAGCCCGGGAGCATGCAGCAAGGGACGGTATACAGAGATGCACAGACACTATTGCAAAGCGATTACACCCTGCAGAGCAATGGGCATCCTCTCAGCCACGCTCACCAGTGGATAACAGCTCTGTCACACGGCGATGGGGCTCCCTGGTCCACCAGCCCCCTGAGCCAGCAGGATATCAAACCCACAGTGCAAACCGTCAGGGACGAGCTGCACAATTCAGGCGGTTTACAGCATCAGGCAAGACCGCCTCATCTGGTGCACCAGCCGCATGGAAACCATCATGATGCAAGAGCATGGAGGACTACCACAGCAGCTCACATCCCTAGCATGGCAACATCTAACGGACAGAGCTTAATCTACTCACAACCCGGGTTCAGTGTTAATGATATGATTCCGGGCACAGGTCAAGGAATGCACCACCACGGTCTAAGAGATTCCCACGAAGAACATCACAGCCCGCATCTCAGTGACCACGGGCACCCACAGCAGCATCAACACCAACAGCATCAGAGCCACCACGACCATTCGGATGAGGACACCCCAACCTCGGACGACTTAGAACAGTTCGCCAAGCAGTTCAAGCAGAGGAGAATCAAGCTGGGGTTTACCCAGGCGGACGTTGGACTAGCCTTAGGTACGCTTTATGGTAATGTATTTTCACAGACCACGATCTGCAGGTTCGAGGCCCTGCAGCTCAGCTTCAAAAACATGTGTAAACTCAAGCCTCTGTTGAACAAGTGGTTGGAGGAAGCCGATTCCACTTCTGGGAGCCCCACCAGCCTAGATAAGATAGCAGCGCAGGGGAGAAAGAGAAAAAAGCGGACCTCTATCGAGGTAAGCGTGAAGGGGGCTTTGGAGAGCCATTTCTTAAAGTGCCCAAAGCCCGCAGCCCCGGAAATCACTTCACTAGCGGACAGTCTTCAGCTGGAGAAGGAGGTCGTCAGGGTTTGGTTTTGTAACAGAAGACAGAAGGAGAAAAGGATGACTCCTCCCGGGGGATCTCTCCCCGGAACCGAGGATGTTTATGGGGACACCCCGCCACACCATGGGGTTCAAACTCCTGTACAATGAACAAACAAGAACCCCTCTTAAACTTTTTTTTTTTTTTCATTATTATTGTGTCTGTTTATTTCTCTTATAATAACAAACAGCTAAGCACTGGACTATCCAAAGCGGTAGCAGGTGTTATGATATGTTTTTGACCTGTACAAGGGGAGCACCCAGGCAATGCAGTGAGTATAAAAAAATAAATGAATAAATATCAGGCGCTGAGATAAATGGTTTGTTTCAGAAAAGAGAGACAATAATAATAATATATAATAATAATAATAATAATAATAATAATAATAATAATAATACGTCCTGTAAAGATATGCCCAGCACTGTGACATGACAATGTTTAATGTGCAGCCCCATTGTGGAAAGAACCCCGTAAAACAGTTCTGTACCGCAGGGCAAACTAAGGTTTACATTTCTTAATTTTGTACACTAGAATTCATTGTAATGCTTTGTGCAGGGTATTTAAATCCACGTTCTATGTGCAGAGAATATTGTCAGACAGACTGTGTATGAACAAATAAAACGCCATGTTTACTACACCAACTGGAGCGAATGGAGTTAAATAGCATCAAATCGTCTAAGTATGTATTGACTTTACTTGGCTGGCTAACGTTTTTTTGTCTCGAGTGACTCCTCTCTTTACTAGTATGCTAATCGGAGATGTGTTCAAATGGAATACATATAGTCTTAATACTGTATGCAGGTACAAGTGCAATTGTAATAGCCTATGCATGTCATTACAGATATATGGCATAGCCATGGGCAAGACCTTAAATATTCAAAATACTGTTTTTACACATTGCTTACAACATGTTCGCTACTTACACCTTAAAATAAGTATAAAAATAAATAAATAAATAAAACACATATTTTAAACTGCACCCACCCGAAAGAATAAGCTCACTTATCGGGTATACTTAGGTCATTGGCACTTTTCATGTTTGGTGAAATATTTAAGTCATAGCTCAATTTCTTTGCACACTGGGGCACTTTTATTTTAAATGATTTTTTAGGACTAAACAGGGTTAGCTATTCATTTTTTAATTTTTTTTTTTTTTTTTTTTTTTTTTTTTTTATCTGAAATGATTTGACATCATTTTCTATTAGGTTTTAATAAATTCCATTTCAAGTTGTTTGTATCCCGAATAGTGGTTGTTTTTGTAGGATGCCATATGTAGCCAATCAGCTACAGTCCCTTTCTGGAGCATCTCATTTCTGTTTCTTGAGAAATAATATTGAAAGTAGTGTCTTTTCTAGATATGGTTCTGTCAGTTCAGTAAAATGCTGCATGGGCATTATCTTTGCAGATTTAAATCTAAAGTTTACAGCAAACAGTGAAACAATATTGATACTGTACGCAGAAAGGGTTAAAACATAAAAACAGAAAAAGGGCACCGTACAATAATATATTTTTGCTATTATTATTTAAATATGTATATGCCTATGTTTTGAATTAATTTCTTAACAGATAGTGAAGAGGTATTTAAATATCATTTTATTTAGGTCCGAAAGTTAAAAGTCATCAGGTTTTTTTGTTTGTATATTGAAATCCAGGCTTGCATATGTTATTATTATTGTAAATTATGAGTTCGGTTATGAGTACATACATAGTAGTTTTATAAATGTATTGTACATATCCAATTATTATTATTATTATTATTATTATTATTATTATTATTATTATTATTATTATTATTATTATTATTAAGTTTTGTTTTCTGCAGCCGTGTTATTCTTTTTAATGTGAGGTTCTATGATCGTCAGTCATGCATTACTGAGAAGGTAATAAGCACTAAGCTGTACTGTGTTATAATGATTGTAATTTATTGGAAAATAGCTTTTAGTGTTAAAATCAGGGCCGTAATATTATTAAGGGAATGAACCCTAGAATATGATGTTGGTATAGGGATAGAAAAAAATAATATGATACGTGTTATTCTAATGCTTAATTTATAAACTTTAATTAGCGAGATTACCATTCACACCACTATTGTATATATGTGTATATTTGTCTTTTAAATTCGGAACGGAGTATGAATGGGTTGTTCTTTGTACATTTTTTTTTTAAATTAATAAGCTGCCCAGGGAAATATTTTCATATAATTTTAAAGTGACCTGCCTCAATGTAATTTATTTATTTGGTAACAAAACAAACAAACAAAAAAAAAGTTGTGGGAACAATTCTTCCCTCTGTAGCTTTAAAAGATTAAAACAGAATCAATGTGGGATGTGGTATTTTCTTTTTTATGTTTATTTTTTGTTTGTTTAAATTCTCTTTCAAAACTTTGTTTTGGTACATTTGGATGTGCTTGTGGGAAAATAAAACAGCGCAGAGTTCATTCTATATTTATGTTAAAATATTTTTTATTGCTTACATAAAAAATGAATTGCACAAAATTGAAAACGCCGGTCTGTTCTTGTCATTGGAATCCATTTCGCTTTTTATTATCACGAAGAATCTGGGTAAAAATATAAAACTGTTATTCTGCTCACCTATGAATGGTATATGGAGTTTATTTGCAATTATTTTCAAATCTCACTTTGTTTAAATGTACTTTTTTTTCTATGGTTTCAATAGTTTAGTTCAAATATAGAGCCACAAAAATCATACGAGTTCACAACAACACAGAGCCCGTACTAAATCCACAATAGCTATTGCCTATATTTTTTTATTGATATATGCTTACTCGTCTTTGCTTTCAAATTTGGACATGTGGTTATACAATTTGGGCACATTGTATGCCTCCCCTGGTGCATTTTTGCAGTATTAATCATTGATGCAACCCCATTTTATGCTCTTCGTTTGAGTAATTTCATGTGGACGGTTTATTATTCCGTGCTTGTTTTTGTGTAAAATTAATTTCGATTTTTTTTTTTTTTTTTTTTTTTTTTTTTTTTTTTCTATCTCTATATTCTCACTCGATTTGAGCTCGCTAATTCCGTACTTGTAGGGTGTGTATCTAATTACATTGAAACAGTTTAAACCTGTAAAATAATTAATGCGCTGCTTCCTTTGTTTTCTTAAATTCCCTTCAGATATATTACATTGAATTACTTTGTGTAGTCTCAAAACATTGTTATGTTTTTTTTGTTTTTTTTGTTTTGTTTTTTTATCAGATGTATTCATAATTTGTTATTCTAATAATTTTTACGTTTAGTCGACATTACAAGCGTCCCAAACAGATTCAGTTAAATTGTCTTATCAGTAATCTGAAAGTGACAGAAAGAAGAATAGTTTTGTGTCCGTAGACAGGCTGATGGGTCATGTTTAAGTAAGGTATAGATCTGAAAGTGATGGTCGTTAAGCTCAAGCCCTCCATTTAAAACAGGAAGCATCTGCCCTCTGCTGGCCATTACTGGCCATTACTCTGGACCTCGTGCTGGCTTTAGTTTGGTAGACACAATTTATCATCAAACATTCGGGTAAATCAATCGTTTTCCAGTAAATACTCCCAGACATTTTCAAGGCAAACAAACTGCATCGGATCCTAAGCCAAGATTTGAATAAATTCAAGACCTAGAAGGGCAATATATATATATATATATATATATATATATATATATATATATATATATATATATATATATATATATATATATATATATATATATATATATGCATGCACTAGTTAATAGCTTATTAAGGGCACACGACTGCGTTTTGAACTATAGTGATAGTGATAATAAACATATTGACATATGTTGCCACTTTGGCGTTTATATTGAGCACATTTTATTCACTTTTATGAAAGATGGATATTTAAAGTTTTCCAGATGTCTCATAGACTCTAACATATGTAGATGGTTGTACTAAGTGTAGCAATTGTAATTAATACGAATATTAAAACTTTGTATATGGTTTATTACAGACCATATTCTCAAATGATCTCGATCTAGGCCTATTTATTCTGAAAAAAATTAAAATAAAATAAAAAAATAAATCTTTACACTAGTTCAGAATTAAAATGTTACATTATTGACGTAAGGAAACTTTTAAAAACATATCCCAAAGTCTATGGTTTAATCTGGCATTCAACTCAATTTTAGAATTCTTTTTTTTTTTTTTTTTTTCTCAACTAACTTTTTTTAAATGAAATTATCAATGGTTTAATTAACAACCAAGAACTCAACAAACACACATTATACATTGTAATTACTACAATGTAAGGGTGCATCTTTGCTCTTCACAACTTCTAAATAGCTGAGAATACACCTCTGAATTTGAAAACAAATTCATGTGATAATTATAGAATAAAGCGAAACTGCGCTGCACAGGTTAATCCACACATTGTATACAAGGATATGCTTTAAAATTTAAAAGTGTCCTGTGATTCTTTAAGACATTCTTATGAGCGTTAATCGTTTTCATGGGCTTTAAATACAAAATGGCATACTTCTTTAAGATGTCAACGAATTACATTTCTACATTAGTATCTTTAATCCATATACACTTGGTATATACAGTGTCTGACGGTTAGAAATACATGGAAGTTGTGACAAACGCTTCAACTTCCTGTTCTCGTTCAGCAAGTTTAGGATGCACTGGTATTGAGGGTCAGGAGCCGTGTACAGTATAGACGAGATTTAACAAAGACTTGCTCAAACTTGGCTCGCGCTGCTTTGGCTCGCAAAGCTGTTTTGTCATTAAAATAATTTGTAATTGATTGATAAGGTGGAAATAGCTTAGTTTTACCACTCCCTGCATTTAACCACGCACGCATCACCGATTAACATTGCAATAAAGTTGTTTGTACACACTTTCGTACCGCAGCAACACATATTATTGTAATTACCACTTAGTACATTTGGAATGAATGTGTTATCTATCTATCTATCTATCTATCTAGAGAGAGAGAGAGAGAGAGAGAGAGAGAGAGAGAGCATGATGTTGTTATAAATGGTCTTACATAAAATAAAATAAAACCAATGATAAACGTCTTACATCTTTAAAACATGTCCCAACTATAAATGATAAAACGTATGACTTCTAATCACAGCAATATTCACATATAATAATATACAAATATTCATAACGCAAATTGCATTGTGAGGGAGATGTTACGCACATTTCTGTATCCCCATATAATTCTGTATCCCCTTAGATTTGACGCTTGCGTAGATCAAGATCTCTATAGGCGAACGTTGGATGTTTCTGAACTGTATTTACATGTAATAAAATTAAAATGTGTTTTAAAAGAAAAATACATTTTTATAAGGTTACTGTTAATCAAGTGTTTTGTGTATTGGGCAACGCAGGAGGCTGGGCGTACTGTAGAAAATCAGCGGCGTTAGATGTGCTTACAGAATTAGTTTGGTTGTTTTCAATACTTGTTACATACTGCTGCGGAACTCAATGGCAGTGCTTGAGAACACAGAGAGGACTCGGGCACAGTAATATCACACGTCCGCGTCCAGCTTTGAAAAACTGCATCTGCACAGGCATGGAATCACGCGGGGATACAGAATGGTATGGGGATAAAGAAATCTGCGTAATCTTTGCACAGGTTTATTATTGGTTACATTTTGTTACAAGCGGTGGGCCTATAATATTTATCACAATGCGTTTTATATTAATTCAAATTTTTTGTTTGAGGAATCTGTTTAACTGGCATCCACATGGTTGTCGCTTGTGCATGCAGATATTGAAATACTAAGCTGTAGGCTTCCTTTTCCAGTCGGCTAAATTAGGAGGCCACGTATTATTATTATTATTATTATTATTATTATTATTATTATTATTATTATTATATACTGGTTTTGAATAAACATATCCCAGTTTTTTAGAATTCAGAAGAAGAGCTTTGCATTTGTATCCGATCTATTTTTAATGCATGCCTATGAACACACATGTAAGACACTGCGACCTACGCATAACGTTTGTTTGTAATCAAATATAGTATTAACCTATAAATATGTTGCTACACTGTGGTATTAGAAGATACTCCTCCATTTACTATCTCAAATTTAGATATTTACTCCAAGAATAACAAACGACCTCGCCAAGCTTGATTCTCGTGTACTACTGCCTATTAATGCCTCATGTTTGTTTAGGGGGCTGTTGCACAGTGCAGTATGTGCAACAGGTATTTTGAACGGGCAACACAAATCTGTGGTGTCTAAGATAGTACTCTGGTGCCCTCTAGAGTAGCATTAATGAAATGCATGGGTGGTACTGTAGGTACTGTATGTCCCGTTATTTACTTGAGGTACATCTTATATATTTATATATATATATATATATATATATATATATATATATATATATATATATATAATATAGTATATATATATATATTAGATAATTGACCATCGTTAAGAATTTAACATGAGATAACGTTGACTACAGTCCCGAGTTCACACTTAATTTAAATACTGTAAGAGATATGTGGAAAGTTCTCTAAGGTTAGAAAGTATTAGGAAGCATTCTTTTAAAACTCTATATTAATGAATATACAGACTTTTTTTTTAGCCAAAACAGGCTTTTAAAGTAAAGCATGGCAAGTCTTGCAATAGGACCTCACTCTTTAACAGCCACCGTATCTTTTAAATGCAAAATGCTCTGATTTATGTTGAAATTATGACCACGTGCACAATGCTTTTGCGACACTTAGTTTTCAATAACTAATATGTAAACGTCTTAATTTGAAAACAAGAAGAGAAATAAATACGCCCTATGACAAAATTAAGAAAAATTAACATTGCAACATTACAAAATTATACAGATTTTAAAAACAAATTGTTATAGGCGTAATATTTGATGTATTGGTTAATGTTATTGTTTAGAACTTAAAACGTTATTTATTTATTATTATTATTATTATTATTATTATTATTATTATTATTATTGTTATTAAGACGTGAGTAATAGTTTACTTTTTCATATTGATATTTTATTTAAAAATGATTTTTTAAAGACTCATCCAAGCTTACTTGAAATAGTAATCGGCCTTTCTTAATTGTCAATAATTAATACCAAATCCCTTCGCGTTAAAAAGACAGGTGGCACGACTGCACAGGTTGTGAATCCAACATTATAAATACATGTACATATATTTCAAGAAATTCATGCATTTAGAAAATCATTAAAAAAAATATTACTCCCTTTAATATGAGAAGGAAAGCAAAACTTTCGACAGAAAGTGCTCTAGTTATTCATCTTCACACTGTTGGAATAGACTCAAAATGCCCAACAGTACAGACCTAATAGCAGTTTAGTATTGATTTGATGACTTTATATGGTTTGGGGCGTTTTTAATTACTGTAAATATCAAGAATCATCAATTAAAAAAAAGATCAATACCATATACTTGCAAAAAGATTTGATGCTAAAAATGTATACTCTGAAAGCCTTTGTTCGATTTAACACAGCTATAAGAGTTGTGTCTTGAGAGAGGTCCGGGACTGAATGACGCCGGTCACCTGTTGCACCTGACTGCAACGTGTTAAGTTGCTGAATACAAGCGAATGCGCACACAATTTCCTATTTGAAATGTATGAAACTGAAAAATTGTAAAGGATTCTGTTGTTAAAGTTCACCGATTTTTTACATTGACATTTGTATTTATTTATTTGAACTTTTACTTTATTTAGGCAGCAATTCAAATGAGCTGCAGTGATCTGTGAGTGTACAGATTACATTTCATTCAAGTTCAGATTTCATGAACTTAAAACAGCTTCTAGTCGTTATAAATAATGACATAGCGGGGCTGTGTAATAAGTAAATACTGAGCACTGCAGACAGAAAATTAATTAATTACCATGTCTGTATTACTTAAGGCTATTTAAAACTAGTTATTTTACTATTAATTTGAGTGTGATATGTATTATTATTATTATTATTATTATTATTAAAAGAGTTCTATTTAAACATAGAAAATCTATGTAAATGAGCCAAAATTAAACAGGACAATCTAATTTTATGACACTGTTTTATTTGTTCCTCACAATGTCCCTTCATTATCTTTCTCTGTTAAAAAAACCTCCCATTCCAGATGCCAATTTGTGATTTGTGCCTGTGTCCTTTCTCTAAAAACAATAAAGACTTTTTAATGAAAGAAACACAAAACATACATATTAAAACCTGTAAGAAACTAATCAAGTTTGTGTCACAATCACCTTACATCACACAGTAAAGATGGTTCATGTAAGCAGGGTAAACTGTACCAGAATAGACTAGTCCTGTGTAAATAAAGTAAATAGAAAAACACATTTCTGATAACACAAGTCCTAATAGTGCATTTCTCCTTGATCTCAAATGAAACCCTTTGAAGTGTCTTTTCAGTGGAACAGGCCCCATTTCTGATTGTTTCAGGTGAGGAGGATTACAGAAGGCTTTACAAGTCTTTCTTCCTTCTCAATTGTCCCTGAATTCCATGGGAAAATCCAAAGGGTGAAATTAAACAAGATGAAAATGTGTATTCCTTTGGGAATAACTGAAGTCGGGTTTAGTTGCAGAATGATCTGAAGTGTTCTGAAATGCTTCCATATTGATTAAAAAAAGGAATATATTTGGGAGATGGATGACTATTATTATTATTATTATTATTATTATTATTATTATTATTATTATTATTATTATTATTATTAATAATAATAATAATAATACTAATAATAATATGTATACAATCAAAAATATGGCAGAAGTTAAGAATTTGTGACTACACTGGTAAATATTACAATATTAATCGACAAAATAAACAATACAAAGTACATTCAATGCAGGTTATTAGATGCAAAATGATTAGTCTCTCCTCACTGCAGGAGGATTGAAGAACAAATTAAGCAAAGCAACGAAAAGCGTGATCAAAACACATTCTAATTTGACAATCAATATTTTGTGTATTAAACCTGTTGAAAGTTATTTCGTGTAAAGTATGTTGAAATAACTAAACATCTGGAACTATTTGTAGATACCTGTTTTCAATTATAGGTAAAGCTGTCTTTACATAAACATATATTGTTTGGAGTAAGGTAGAATTCTGTCATGCTTTGACAGATCCTGCTGATTTCTATTCTATACGCTCCTGTGACAGCATCAATCCTTTACTGCAAGTCAGTTCAGTCTGGCTATACAGCAGATGTATGAATTGTTTCCTTTGTATATCCTTCCTCAAACAGACATTCATTTTACAGGAGCCAGTAGATCCAAACAGTCACACATTTCAAATGTTTGTGGGCATGTGTTTCAATTTTCCTTTCTCTTAAACTGATCAATGCAGTAATTATTTCAACTTCCTTAAGGAACGTTAACCAATGTTTCAAATACATTTTTTTTCTATAAATTTAGTCATTGTCAATTTTTTTTTTTTTTTTTTACCCCGGTTTTTCTCCCAATTTGGTGTGGCCAATTATGATCTGTATCCTCAACTCACCGCTCACAACCCCCCCGCCGACTCGGGGAATGAAGGCTGGAGCACGCGTCCTCCAAAACATGCTCCTGTCAATCCGTCATTTTACACACTGCGGATCCACAGTGAGGCCACCAGACCTATAGTGCCAGAGGACAACACAGATCTGGAGGCTCCACTGCAGAGCCACAGGCGCCCTATCGGCCACAGGGGTCGCTGATGCCTGGTGCGCCGTGGATTCCTGTGCCGACCTAAGCCCTCTCTACCTGGGCAGCACTCAGCCAATTGTGCGCTGCCCCCTAGGAACTCCCAGTCACGGTCAGCTGTGACATAGCCTGGACTCGAACCTGCGATCCCCAGGCTATAGGGCACATCCGCATGGAGCGCCTTTGCTGGATGCGCCACTCAGGTAGCATTATCATTAGTAGCATTATCACTTTGTTTTTTTTTATCATTTAATTTGTGATTTTTCATGTGAATCTAAAAAAAAAAGCTTTCTTCCTGGTATCTAATGACTTCTAGTGCTGGAGATCACATGGTCTGCTTGCAGGTAGACTACTGGAGTAAAACTGAACAACAGCACAGGAAGTGGTTCGGTACCAGGAAGCAGCAGCAACATATATTTGTAGTGTTCTCTTTGGGGCAGCTACTTAGCATTACAATTTCAAGTATAATATACAAACATTTGAATATCTTCTGAACAGAAGAGCAGGGGGGGACAAGTTAGTAAACGTTCCCTTAATGACTCAAATACTAGGGTTTAAACGCTACAAACATCAGGCATATTTCAATTAAATAATAACAGAAGTATAAGTCAGTGATGGGAACTTTAACTCAGCCAGAAGTCAATCCAATTGTGATGCAACTGGAAATGTCTTCACAGGGGGCTTTGTCGTTATCTCTATAAAAAAAAAAAAAAAAGTTACATCCATCCAATAGTTTTAGAGCAGTGCAGGAGCTCAGATCAGATAACACGGTTATAAATTAAGTGGGGACAGAGGGTACAAAATAGGTTCATCAATCTTGTTTGAACCCAAAACTAATTGATGATGCAATTGAGCAGAAACAAGCAGCATGGGTTGAGAAGGGGTTACCAGTAGTTAGCAATTGCAATGTCTGAAATATCTGTCCTTGTGTTTCTTTTGTATTTGATGTTTTAAGCAGTAATACCTGACTAAAGTCTGATTCGGAAGGGACTAAAACGAACATAAAACAGCCTCATCACTGACAACACGAGAACAAGTCATGCTGGTTTATCCCATTCAGAGGTCAGTTTATGTGGGGAGTTTTAGTCTGGGCTGAAGGAGGAGTTACCATTTTGGACAGGCTTCACTCAGCATGTATCCAAGACATTTACATACAGTAACTTGTCTAAGTTTGATAATACCTAGTGCATATGGCATTATTGTGCAAGTATGTTAATGTAGATGATAAAGGTCGATTTTAAGTTTGCCAATTCAACCTTAATTTGTATGCATGTCTGTATTTGTTCTACCAGGGGAAAAACAGTTCCGTGCTAATCTACAATTTCAAAAGAAATGTTAATTTTAGCAATAATGGTTTTCCAGCGTCTTACATGGTCACGGTGTGTGTAATGGAGAGTTTGTGGTATCATCAAGAGCTTGCAGGTTCAAATCCCAGTTGCATCAAGTTGCCAGTCACAGGCTACGGAGAGAAAGACGACTGGGGTTGGTCATCTCACCACACCACAGTGACCCCTACTGGTCAGATGAAGATTTGTCAAACTGAGCCTTCACATCCAGGGCTCAGTACCATGGCAACATCAACTGCTTAGGTATTACTTGAGAAGAGGCAGTTGGCTCGACAGTGGAACACTGGATGCCTATAATCTTCAGCCCTCCTAGATTTCAATCTGGGATGGGTATGGGTAAATACGAGTAGCAGCTGGTGAATTCTGAGACGTGGGGATTTAATACAAAAATATATATGATGAAGGACGGGTTTTGGCAAAGTACCTTTTTTCACAGTTATGTGCAAACAGCAACTATGATGATGTTTCTCTCTTTCACACACACACACTATATATATATATATATATATATATATATATATATATATATAATATATATATATATATATATATATATATATATATATATATATATCACAATTAACATTTTACAATCATTAATTTTAACACAGCACAATATGTAACTGACAAGTCTGTATGAGCATCATCTTATATCTTAAATGAAACTTTACTCACCTGCTTGGGCCATTTACCGCAGAGCTCAGGAATCAGTACTACATGTGTGCTACAGGGCCAGCAGGGAAACCGTCCGAGGTCCTTACTGCACATGCTCGTGCTCATTTGCGGTGGTAGCAGTATTTAATTACAGTAATGATTTTTGTAATGATGTTACTAGCGGCCAGGTATAAAATAGCAAATTATTATTGAATTCAAATGGGTTGGGGCAGTGCCCCAGCGTCCCTTATACACCTGCCATGCCTGGTAAACTTACTTGGGCACTCTCAATAATAAATTACTAAACTAATAGCTGATAGGCACAGGCCTAGATTTTCAAAGCATTTACTCCAAATCACACAATAAAACAAAAAATGAAAGTAGAACCACTCGGACATTAAATGATAAGTAGAGGGGTTCAGAAAAACATACCCATCCCCACGTGTTGCTACAGCTGTTTAAATGGTGTATATGTCATTGTTCTTTTCATTGTTAACATCCTGACAACTTATTGTACTTTAGAGTCTGTTTCATAACTCTTTTCAAAATGTCTGCTCTAGTGCACTGATACTGTAAGGATTATTGCCCAGATTGTTAAACAGGTAACACAGCAATAATGATCCAAGATACAGCACTTGCTTATTATGGTTGTTTTTTTGTTTTTTTGTTTTTTTAAAGGACAGATCGCAAACTGCAGTGCACTAAAGTGGACATTTTGAAAAGAGCTTTGAAACCGACTTTAAAGTGTGAATGTTAACAATGAAAACAAATTACAGGTACGCTATTTAAACAGTTGTAGCAGCACGTGGGGGCGTTTAACGCTCCATTTTTCTGAACCCCGCTGCTTACTCTTCAACTTAAGGGTTTGTTAGTAGTACTGAATTGCTTTTATTGTTTGTTTTCAAATATATAGGGGGTAGGGATGGGCAACCAATGCACTTCGCACTAAAAAATAATACTGTTCCACTAATAGTTACTGATTAGCCGGAAAATGAAACTAGGTATTTTATCAGCAAACTTGCTGCTACCCCTAAAAAAAAAACAGACTTGCTTTGCAGCCAGTGACATGCTTTTGACACTGAAGACACTGCTGGTGAGAAATGTGATTTTATTTTTATTTTTTTTTATTTGATGGAATTGAATGTTTAAAAGTTCCTCTCACAGTTTTTTATTTCTCCATCAGCTCCCCCTAGATAGAATTTTACAAGACTTTTGTTTTTCTGTGTTAATTTTTTTTTTCAGACTTGAGAACGGTAACATTGGGCTGTAGTTCAAAATCCAGCACTACTGTCCCTCAATTAGAGTCAGTGCTTGGGTATAGAAGTACTGCAGAGCATCTATTTACACTGCCACAATAAATCCCATCACCTCAAAACAATAGATTTAAATGAATGACTGTATTAATGTATTTGACTGTTCATTACCTGACTATATTTGTTTTTCTTGTTTAACATTAAAAATTACAGTTTTTTTTTTATTATTCTCAGTCAGTTGCAGCCAAATTAATTGCATAGTAGTGAACACTGAAGCACGCACAATTCCGTGATCAGTCGTTGGAAAAGGAGTTATTGTTAATTGTCAGTCAGATGAAATGTGTTTTCTTTTCAGTGTAATTGTTATTGCTAATTGTACACTTAAGTTCCGCTGAACACTCCTGGAGCTCTTTGTTAGTCAAAGATGTATTAGAACAGTGTCCTTGCTCTTTATTTTCACATTCCAATTTTAAGATGTTGTTTGCAATCAGTATTTCTGGGTTTGTAGCTCCCATATTGAGTTACTGTATTTTTTTCTCACAACCTGTTTTTAAGTGGCCTTTGGTGTGTCTGGAGAATCCGAAGTGGTGGAACTTCCTCATTCTATTTTCAACTGTGCTAGCCTCAGTGTCTCTCTCTCTCTCTCTCACACTCAATGCCGTAGTCCCTGGCTAAGAGAAAACCCCTTGGGGAAACAAGTATTCTCTTAGCCGAAGTGTTCTTTAAGACAGAGTTGACAACCGGACACGATATGCCAAGGCCAATCACCATATGAATCAATAAATACAAATGTATGTATTATCATTACTCATGTTGATCAACATTTGAAATTAACTGAATAAGAGAAAAGCAATAGGCAAGCATGTGTTAATAAACTGTAATAATAGACTGACAAACCAACGTTAATAAACTAACTGAAAAACTAAATTAACAAAGCATCCCTAGATATGGTGAAAATGCAGCAGCGGCTCTAACAGTAATTATAAATGCAAGAATTAATTTCAACACAAAGGCTATTAACAAGGCACCACCCTACACACGCTATACATGCAGCAACATACCTTCATTACTCTCGCGATGATAAGTCAGTTTTGAAAAGATTGAATAATACATTTGAATTTGATGACGTTAGCATGATGATGAGTTAGCAGGTTACAAAACAGGGCTGTATCTGTTTTGAATCTGTGCCAAAAAGGGGTTCTTTTAAGCGAACTGTTCGCTCTGCCACCCGATTAGCATAAAGGGGTGGAGCTACGTTATAAAAGGGCACTGTGCCGCCGATTTGTGTGCTTGGGGTTTGCAGAGTGAATCTGTAACTGTGCTTGTTCCTGCTGCTGAGCTGCTGAGCTGCTGAGCTGCTGAATCCTGCGTGGTTGATTGAGCGTTGGAGCTTGGTGCTGGGAGAAGCGTCCAGGTTGCTGCAACAGAGTCGTGACTTTGGTTTTGGTGCTCGTGAGAGCGTCCAGCAGCGGGTGTCTGGAGCGTGTCTGCTAGGCTGCGTGTGTCTGGAGCGGGTGCTTGCGAGAGTGTGTGTGTGTGTGTGTGTGTGTGTGTGTGTGTGTGTGTGTGTGTGTGTGTACCAGGACACGCAGTGATGCAGGTAGAGTAGTGGACTAACTGAGTAACTGAGGCAGAAGTGTTAAAGGGACTAGGAGCTCTTAAAATAAACAAATCCCCTGGGCCGGATGAGATCCTCCCAGTAGTACTCAAAGAAATGAAAGAAGTAATTTACAAACCGTTAATCTCTTGACATAGGGGTGGTACCGACAGACTGGAAAATTGCAAACGTAATACCGATCCACAAAAAGGGAAACAAAACTGAACCAGGTAACTACAGACCAGTAAGCCTGACTTCTATTATATGCAAACTTATGGAAACTATAATAAGATCCAAAATGGAAAATTACCTATATGGTAACAGGGTCCTGGGAGACAGTCAACATGGTTTTAGAAAAGGGAGATCATGTCTAACTAACTTGCTTGATTTTTTTGAGGATGCAACATCGATAATGGATAATTGCAAAGCATATGACATGGTTTATTTAGATTTCCAGAAAGCTTTTGACAAAGTCCCGCACAAAAGATTAATTCTCAAACTGAACGCAGTTGGGATTCAAGGAAACACATGTACATGGATTAGGGAGTGGTTAACATGTAGAAAACAGAAAGTACTGACTAGAGGAAAAACCTCAGAATGGAGTGTGGTAACCAGTGGTGTACCACAGGGATCAGTATTAGGTCCTCTGCTATTCCTAATCTACATTAATGATTTAGATTCTGGTATAGTAAGCAAACTTGTTAAATTTGCAGATGACACAAAAGTAGGAGGAGTGACAAACACTGTTGTAGCAGCAAAGGTCATTCAAAATGATCTAGACAAGATTCAGAACTGGGCAGACACATGGCAAATGACATTTAATAGAGAAAAGTGTAAGGTACTGCACGCAGGAAATAAAAATGTACATTATAAATATCATATGGAAGATACTGAAATTGGAGAAGGAATCTATGAAAAAGACCTAGGAGTTTTTGTTGACTCAGAAATGTCTTCATCTAGACAATGTGGGGAAGCTATAAAAAAGGCTAACAAGATGCTCGGATACATTGTAAAAAGTGTTGAATTTAAATCAAGGAAAGTAATGTTAAAACTGTACAATGCACTAGTAAGACCTCATCTTGAATATTGTGTGCAGTTCTGGTCACCTTGCTATAAAAAAGATATTGCTGCTCTAGAAAGAGTGCAAAGAAGAGTGACCAGAATTATTCTGGGCTTAAAAGGCATGTCATATGCAGACATGCTAAAAGAATTGAATCTGTTCAGTCTTGAACAAAGAAGACTACGTGGCGACCTAATTCAAGCATTCAAAAGTCTAAAAGGTATTGGCAGTGTCGACCCAAGGGACTTTTTCAGCCTGAAAAAAGAAACAAGGACCAGGGGTCACAAATGGAGATTAGACAAAGGGGCATTCAGAACAGAAAATAGGAGGCACTTTTTTACACAGATAATTGTGAGGGTCTGGAATCAACTCCCCAGTAATGTTGTTGAAGCTGACACCCTGGGATCCTTCAAGAAGCTGCTTGATGAGATTTTGGGATCAATAAGCTACTAACAACCAAACGAGCAAGATGGGCCGAATGGTCTCCTCTCGTTTGTAAACTTTCTTATGTTCTTATGTTCTTACACGGTGCTGACAAACAGTGGCTTAAAAAAAGGAAGAGTTTCAACTGCAAAACAGCATGTCGTCTCCTGTTCTTCTGCCTTCTGCATGAAATGCTACAGTATATATACAGTAGATGCCGGTTATTAGCACCCTGATAAAGACAGCATTCGGTTATTAACAGCATTTCCCAGGAACAAATCCAATCCCATAGACTTTAATGTTAATGGAATTCTGATATTAGCAGCTGCACACCGCTTATTGACGACTTTTTTACTAGTTGCCAGGGCTACAGAGCGCACTTGCATGATTTATGCACATACTTCATACACTGACTTCACAACTGCGTATTTCTGGCAAACTGAGGCAGAATCGTGGCTTTGAAAATGGCTATGAAGCTGCATGCAAAATTGAAATGGATTTACAGTAGGAGGTGGTACATTGTAAAAAGCAGACAACATTGGACAATTTCTTATTTTACAAGTGTGTTCTTTAAAATTGATTGTAAGTACAACACATATATTTTTATGTTTGCTTTACTCATTGTAATTCATCGTTGTGTAGTACTGGTTAAGCCTACCCCCTTTTTTTTGTTTTGCACACGTGTGAAGTAAACAGTTCTATGTTTGGGTATATCGTATTTCACATGTTCATTTTTTAACACTGTAGCACATGTATTTCAGTGCCATATTTGTACAACTACAGTATATATCGTTTTTCCGTATAAATGGACTTGAAAACTTTTCAATACTTTGCTGGGAACTGAGAGGTTGTTATTAGGCGATATCTACAGTGTGTGTGTGAATCAGTCCTTGGTAATTCTGGCAAAAATGGATTGAACTATTGCCCTAACATCCTTACACCACCGTGCAATAGTCTCCTTCTGACATGTGATTGGTTCACATCATTGTCAGTCCTACCCCTTTCCAAATGAACACCCTTCATCTCCACTCATGAAAACAAGAGAAAATGGCTGAATGCAAAAAAATCTACTGAACAGCAATTCTGTGACTGTTACTGTTTTCTGTCTTTCTAAAATTCAAAGAAATTAGATGACTTAAACAAATATGACAGCCAGGATTTAAACTGTATTATGCAGCAGTCAGCAAGCTGTATGACCTTCAAAAACATTTTATTTATTAATTCTGTATCAGCTATATTTAAACAAAATATATGCATTCATATTTACTATCCAACCTTGCCTCACTTATTTTCTTGACTGATTCATATATTAAATTTGTACTGCAGACTCATCTCATAGTGGCACCTCCAGGGTGAAATAACCTCAGCCTGCAGCTTCGGGTAACAATAATCTTCCCTCATGGCAATAATCTTCCACTATGGCCCTCCTCTCCAGTCAATATTCACATATATATAAAGTATTTGCTCCAAAGTGTGCTCCAAATGACACCAAAGTTTGGTGCTTCTTTCATTTGTTTGGTGTGCAGGGTAGTGAAAAAGTTATTGCCCCGTCCCCCCCCCCCCTAGTTTAACTCAACCCAATTAAAGGGATAATTAGGGTCAGCTGTTTGAATACTTTGGGTAACAATCAGGCCTGATTCAGGCCAGCCCTGCCCAATATAAATCTAACTAACTTTGGCCCTTACTATCAGAGTGAAGTTGGCAGCACACAGGGCCAAGAGGCATCATCATGCCACGATCAAAAGGAATTCCTGAAGACCTCTGGAAAAAAGTTGTTGATGCCTACCAGTCTGGAAAGGGTTACAAAGCCATTTCTAATGCTCTGGGGCTCCACTAAACCGGTCAGAGCCATATTGTCCAATTATAGAAAGTTTGAGACAGAAGTGAATCTTCCTAGGAGTGGCCGTCCTGCCAAAATCTCTCCAAGAGCAAGGCGTAAAATCGTCCAGGAAGTCACAAAGAACCCTAGAACAACATCCAGGGATCTGCAGGCCACTCTCACCTCGGCTAAGGTCAGTGTTCATGACTCCACCATCAGAAAGACACTGGGCAAAAATGGTATTCATGGCAGAGTAGCAAGGCGGAAACCACTGCTCACTAAGAAGAACATGAATGCTCGTCTCAAGTTTGCCAAAAAGCACCTGGATGATCCTCAAGAGTTCCGGATAAATGTTCTATGGACAGATGAGTCAAAAGTAGAACTTTTTGGCCAACATGGACCCTGTTATGTCTGGCGAAACCAAACACTGCATTCCACAGTAAGAACCTCATACCAACGGTCAAGCATAGTGGTGGTAGTGTCGTGATTTGGGGATGCTTTGCTGCATCAGGACCTGGACGACTTGCCATCATTGAAGGAACCATGAATTCTGCTCTTTATCAGAGAATTCTACAGGAGAATGCCAGGTCATGCAGCAAGACAACGATCCAAAACACAGAAGCACGTCTCATCAGAATGGTTGAAGAACAAGAAATTTAAAGTTTTGGAATGGCCTAGTCAAAGTCCAGACCTAAACCCCATTGAGATGTTGTGGCATGTCCTGAAATGAGCAGTTATGCTTGAAAACCCATAAATGTCACTGAGTTGAAGCATGGGCCAAAATTCCTCCAGGGCGCTGTAAGAGACTGATCAATAACTACAGGAATTGTTTGGTTGTAGTTATTGCTGCTAAAGGTGGCGTAAACAGTTATTCAGTCTAAGGGGACGATTACTTTTTCACACGGGGGCATTGGTTGTTGCATACCTTTCTTTAATAAATTAAGTAAGTATCAAAATTTTGTGTTATTTGTTCACTCAGGGTCCCTTTTATCTAATATTAGATTTTGGTTGAAAATCTGATAACATGCAGTGTCAAAAATATGCAAAAATGCAGGAAATCAGACAGGGGGCAAATACATACATAAATACACATTATATATATATATATATATATATATAAAAACTCCCATAGTTGTAGTTCCCGCACACATGGGAATGTTCTATTTGTCAAACTTTGTTCCAGTGTTAAATGTAAACAAAACTGTAACATATTTCATATACACTGAATAGTTTTCAAAAATGCCCCTGGTTTTGGCATGCTTACCTGATGGTTTGTCAGATTATTTGAACTTTATGCCAGGATAAAATATGTAAAGTAAGAGGAGACAAAGCATGGAAGTGAGTTCCAAAATGTCACTTATACTTAAATAAAGCCCTAATTATATCCTTAGAAGTATCATGTAATTTGTTATCCATTTTCATAATTATATTTTCATGAGGTTTTTCTAATCATAAATTTCATGAGGTTTTACATTTGTTTCAACTTGTTACACAGCTAACCTATGTAATTTCAAACTTTATGAAAATTACTAAACAGTCTATATCAATGGGGTTTTACAATTAATGCCCATATATATATATATATATATATATATATATATATATATATATATATATATATATATATATATATATATATGGAAAAAATTAAGAGACCACTGCAAATTTTTCTTAAATCAGCATCTCTACATGTATGGCAGCCATTCCATTCCAGTGTCTGTTGAATTCCAACACAGGCACACCTCATTCTACTGAATGAGGTACTGATTAGGGGATCACCTGAACCAAATCTTATTTAACGAGGAAAAGTATAAAAACCACTCCTGTGGTCATCACTATCCTCTTGCAATAGGACCAGCTGGATGGCAAAACAGTGCTAGTAGTACCTCAAAAGTAATTGGAATAAAAAAATAACTATTGACCATGTCCAAAGAGTTGAAAAGGAAAGTTTTGAGTGAGGAAAAAAAGGGTTCAATTCTGGCTTTACTGGCAGAGGGATACAGTGAGCGTCGGGTTGCTTCCATCCTTAAAATTTCAAAGACGGCGGTTCATAAGGACAAGGTCAAGCAGCACACATTGGGGACAACAAAGCTACAGACCGGCAGAGGGCGAAAACGACTCTCCACTGACCGGGATGACCGCCAACTCATTCGAATGTCACTCAGCAACCGTAGGATGACATCAAGTGACCTACAAAAAGAATGGCAAACGGCAGCTGGGGTGAAGTGCACGGCGAGGACGGTTCGAAACAGGCTCCTAGGGGCAGGGCTGAAGTCATGCAAAGCTTGACTACAAGCCACAGTGTCTCGCACCCACTGTGAAATGTGGTGGAGGATCGGTGATGATCTGGGGGTGTTTCAGCAAAGCTGAAATCGGGCAGATTTGTCTTTGTGAAGGATGCATGAATCAAGCCAAGTACAAGGTTGTCCTGGAAGAAAACTTGCTTCCTTCTGCTCTGACAATGTTCCCCAACTCTGAGGATTGTTTTTTCCAGCAGGACAATGCTCCATGCCACACAGCCAGGTCAATCAAGGTGTGGATGGAGGACCACCAGATCAAGACCCTGTCATGACCAGCCCAATCTCCAGACCTGAACCCCATTGAAAACCTCTGGAATGTGATCAAGAGGAAGATGGATGGTCACAAGCCATCAAACAAAGCCGAGCTGCTTGAATTTTTGCGCCAGGAGTGGAATAAAGTCACCCGACATCAATGTGAAAGACTGGTGGCGAGCATGCCAAGACGCATGAAAGCTGTGATTGGAAATCAGGGTTATTTCACCAAATATTGATTTCTGAACTCTTCCTAAGTTAAAACATTAGTATTGTGTTGTTTAAAAATGAATATGAACTTATTTTCTTTGCATTATTTGAGGTCTGACAACACTGCATCTTTTTTGTTATTTTGACCAGTTGTCATTTTCTGCAAATAAATGCTCTAAATGACAATATTTTTATTTGGAATTTGGGAGAAATGTTGTCAGTAGTTTATAGAATAAAACAAAAATGTTCATTTTACCCAAACACATACCTATAAATAGTAAAACCAGAGAAACTGATAATTTTGCAGTGGCCTCAATTTTTCCAGATATATATATATATATATATATATATATATATATATGATATTTTTTTTCCCAGCCTTTGTTATTCCTACTTCTAATGCCAATATATATGAACACATTACCTTGTCTATCCAACTGTTGTGAACAGCAGTAGATCTAAATACTGTCACTGTTTAGGTTCTTAAAAAAAAAAAAAGGATCCTTTAGACACAAATCACCCTACAAGCACCCTATTTTAATTATTTAAATGAAAGTGTATTGATCCATCTTATTAGCTGGAACTGAGGCATAAGTATTACAATTATTTAAAAAAAAAAATACAAATTGCACAAATCATTATGCATAACCCAACACATTTTTTTTTAATTGATGAAACATGACATACCACGTGACCACATAATTTACAAACATTGAAGGCTAGAGGATTCTATCATTTGACTTCCATGCTCTCATTTTTCTCCTATATGATACAGCATAAGCAAAAGAAACAAAAGTATTTGAGATATAGCTTAAATTGCACTTCAAGCACATCTTCAATATACTGACATCTATTTCACTGGCTTTAGTGACTCAGCTTTCCAAATCAATATGCCCCATAAAATTACACATAAAACAATTAATTAAAATCCAATACAATCCACAATACCATGTCAGTGTCCCTTCAAATATGTTTGGTTATAAAATGGCCAATTAAATCTATTAAATTGTTCTACCTCACTAATTAACTCAGCTAATGAGTTCCCCAGGACTGAAGATTAGATTGTGTCATCAGAAGAACAGAGATTAAACATGTGAAATAAAGCAAACTGAAGGTGCAAACAGATCATGAAGGTAATGGAAGTTCATGGGGAAATCAGGACCCTGCATGTTTCTGAGTATGCTAATAGAAGGACCATGGGATTCCTACTTTTTTTAGTGGAATTTCAAATGAGCCAATTGCCTGTCTTTTGGAAAACTGTGGCAGAGGAAGAAATGTTGTGGCAGATTGACTAGCCACCTGGAAGTCACATTAGTCATCTTGCATAGCTACCAGATTGTCAAACATCTTTTTAGCTTCATCAGTTAAGATACAATACCCAGTGGGAATCGATATTAACCTTGACTTTGCTATTGTCTACACACTTGAGGCTTTAAATAAATTAATCTGGTAGGCAAGAACAACTGTAACTAGATATGTAAAAATAGAAGTGTGACACCCACATAGACAGACGGATGGACAGGTTCCTCATGTTTAAATATCTTATAATTCTGACACTTACTAACTGATGCTAAATAGTGTCCTTAACTAGTTTAATCTACGCTGCTTCCCTAAACATGTAAAATTGTAAGTACACAATGTATACACGATGGTACTGCAATGGAAGCCTTTGTGCTACCATTGCCGCTCAGTACAGAATTATTTTTTTGCTTTTGTACTTCCACTGCTCCATTGAAGACATGGTAAGCGACTTTCTACTTGAGAAGACAGAGAGAGGACACATGTTTAATGGTGTTGCTGGCTCTGCGTTTATTCTTAAATGTGCTACAAAAATCTTCTTCATCGTACATATAACACATTTAATAATTTGTAATGACCTTCACCTTTTTGTCTAGCGATAAAACAAAATATAGAAAAGCCAGCAACATAACTGAAAGCTCTTTTTTTTTTTTTTAAATCAAACAATAAGACAAAAAAAATTACTTATCAAATGCGGAGGCACACATCTTTTATATGTTTTTAAATAAGAAGTTATCAGTGCAACAAAATGCTTAAGCACCGTCACTGGAGTTTACAAGTTCTTCATATTTATAAATATTGTAATCCAAATATCCTTGCTTGTTTGTTTCATGGCACAAATAAAACACACACTGTATACAAAGAACACAACATAATTAGAAATAAAAAAATTATATTTTTTCTTCTGATTAAAAAGTAAAATAAAATAAAAACTGAAAGAGATAAAACTTAATTAATCCCAATATGTATCCAATTGTCATTGCAGGGTTGTCAAAATTATTTCAATTACATTTAGATTTCTCATAAATAAATCATTGCCCCAAAAATAAAAAGTAGCACAAGCAACATTTCAAAATTAACTACTCTGGTAAATCCAAGATCAAGTTTCTACATTATTGTATGCTTGCAGAAATTACAATTCCATCTTATCTTGACATGACATAGCACTTTCAGAATGTAGGGTTCCCCTGTACTTGTTAAAAAATCCATATCTAAAAGAAATATACAGTGACCTGTCACAAGAAAATCAAATGAGAAGTCTTTTTACCTAAGACAAGTCTTTGTACAATTCATAGGGGCAACCCAAAAAATGACCTCATTATTATAAGGCACAAAGAATGTGAAATATGTCTCTGTTATGGTAAGTCAGAATATTGGCAAATCTCAAGATTTACTGGTAAATGTCCAAAATAAACATGATAACGTTTTACTGTAGACAACCATCGGTACATTTCAAGAATAACCAAGCGCCTTTATCAATAAGCTTTGGTAAATCATAAGATTAATCGGTAAATGTCCAAAAAGCAATATATTTATTCATAGTTCCGTGCATTTACCAGCTTGCTTGGTAAATGTTGACAGTTACCGGCAAAACTTAAGATTTACCAGATTCAAACTTGTACCATAACATATCCATCATACAGAATCACAGAAAAAAAAAAAAAAAAAAAAAAAGAATAGACTCTTTGGTTTTCCACTGTGATATATTTTGAATCTATGAAAAATATTTTTTAGTTTTCAATGTTAATAATGTTGCTGCTTTCTGATCTGATGACTATTGTAAAGTATTTTGCTTTTAAAGAGCTAAAGGTATATAGGCTTTAATAATGTGTAGTGCAAATGTCAGATTTAATGTTATCTTCTGCAGTCATGCTTATTGAGTTAAAAAATAAAATATGTGTTACACAAAAACATATTTTATAAAACCAAGCAAAGATGAAAAAAAAGGAAACCCTGAGTTCCACCTTAACCTAATTTTCTATTATCTGTTTAACAGATTTAGGCAAACGAAATACTCATCCTACATCAATATCTTTATGGTCTGCTTTTAGGTATTTAAGAATGAAAATCAAACCTGTTTGATAGAAAACATCAGTATTGCACAGATTTTTAATATACTACTTCCAGGAACCAGGATCCTATATATGAGAACTCCTTTATCAGGGGCAAATTAAACATACTGGATATTCGTCTAGTAGAGCTTATGGGACACATTCTAAGCTTCATACGATGAACTATTTAAAGAATGATTTTATACATAAAATATAGCTTGAAATTCATGAACTCTTCTAAACTGCTGTTGACGTCTAACTCTTTCAACAATGCAGACCTTTAATCATGTATGAAAGATAACCCCACTCAAAATTGCAGATCATTATAGTAGTACAGGGTGGATAACTTCACTTAAATCATTCATATCAGTAAACTTACTGATTATACTAACTTGGATCCATTTGATTGGTTACCATGGGGGTAGTGTTAATGTAGAGTTACTTTGTGCTGAAAGAGTTTTGATATACAATAACATTACAAAAATAACTCCAAGTTTTGTGACTAGGGCCCTCTAGTACACATGAGTACATGAGCTACACATTAAACATTTGCATGTTGATCTCAGCGCACCCATATGAAACGGTACTTTGCTCCATCCCCTGAGATGTCAATACAGGGTCAGGGAGGTCACTGGGTAAAGCTTTTTTTGATGGACACTTTGGGGAACTGGACAGTCAGCTCCTGCACCACCCGGGTATCAATCTGGGAACAGAAGGACACATCAAGCAGGAGGAGATTCTTGCATGACTGAAGCAGCTTTCTCAACGATGCTGGGCTCACCATTCTAGTTCCTGCAAGACAAAAAAACCCAAAAAACTGCACTACAAACTGATGCGCGCGTGTTTTCGGCTGTAGGTTGAAATTGCTGTACAGACTTTCATTATGTGTGTGTGTGAGTGTATATGTATATACAGTGTGTATATATATATATATATATATATATATATATATATATATATATATATATATATATATATATATATTATACAATATTTTTTTTTAACATGTACTATTTGACAAAAGTTGTAATGCTGATAAAAAGCTTAAACTAAAAAGTTTTACTTTGTATTAAACACAACAAATAGGCTTTATTGCCAGTAAGAACCCTCTCGCTTTCATATTAATTGTCAGTCTTTTAGAAGAACTGAAGACACAACCAACTTAAAGCAGTACTAGCTAACTCATCTGGTAAAGTGTGCCTTTCCCTTTCCTAAACAAGGGAAACAGATCTTACTGCAGCCTTCTACTCATTCAACAATATCTATGCAAAGCAGAGTAGCTCCTTTAAGCATTTTTGTAAAGAGGGTAATGTGAGAATGAATGCAGGGATTTGTCTGGAAGCAACCAGAATAAGATTTCTCGAATTGCATTTAACTTCCTCAAGCAGGCAAGGCTTATCCAAAGAAAAACAGTACGATTATTATTTATTTATTTATTTTTAAACAGGGGAGGTTTCCTCCTCCTTACCCAGAAGGTCTAGATGTTGCAGGTTTGGGCAGTTGGCTGCCAGCTCCTCCACATCTGTGTCGCACACAGTTCTGTTTGCAGTGACAAAGAACTTGCGCAACTTTGGAAGGTGTCGAGCCAGATGCACGAAGCAGCCAGTGCTACTCTGCAGTGTGGAGCACCAGCCGAGGTCCAGCTCTTCAAGCAACCGGCACCCTGATACCAGCTCACTGATTCCTTTCTCTGTAATGTTTTTACACCTCCAGATATCCAAGGATTTTAGATTTTTGCTCTTTGCACTTAGCATGCTTGCAATTACATCATAATCCTCAATCTGAAAAAAGAAGAAAAAATGTCTAACACTCATTCATTTACAGATTGAAGGCAGTAAAACAAAATAAATAAAAACACAATTAGGTTAACTGTAAGAATCGGAATTAAAAAAAAAAGGCACTGAACACCAGAAGGGCTGAGTTAAGAGAGAGCTGGTCCTAATAAAGGAAGATCAAATGGGGTTGACAGAGGGGTCTTCATGATGATCTTGTCTTTATAGCTAGCTGATCTAATTTTTCAAGATTAAATTTTAAAAGTACATTCATGATACTCCCAAGTTATAGTTAATGAAAAATCAACACCAAACCAACACTTTCAAATGATCTGCACTGTACTATACAAAAGTATTGGCATCCTATGCTTACTATACCATACATCGAGGTAACAGATTAAGGACAAGCATTTAGTAAACTTTAACCACTTTTTAATAAATCTAAAAAAAAACAAAACACAAACAAACAAACACTTATTTCAATTAAAAGTATTTGTTCAAGACAAATGTATTGGCACATCTGCTTTAGTATTTCATGTGTCCTCCTTTTGCTTTTTTTTTTTTTTTTTACAGCTTTCAGGTGTTTACGATAATTCAGTATGTTACATCTTGTTGGTGAAATCTGTCTTGCATATTTCCTCCAGCTCAGACAGACTGGATACATAATGCTTGGCTACAGATTTATTTTAGAACAGTCCAAAGCATTTCTATTGGATTGAGATCTGGCGATTGCGAAGGCCATTCCAGAACTTTTATCTTCGTTTTCTTCAAGAATTCCAGCGTTGAGTTAGCCATATGCTTGGGGTCATTGTTGTGCTGGAAGATAAACCATCTGCCAATCAACCTACAAGCAGATGGTATCATTGTACTTTATAGAATGTTTTGATATATGGCTGCATTCATTTGATCTTCAATCACATCAATGTTTCCAGTCCCTGACCTGTTAAAACACCCCCATATCACAATCAAACAACCTCCATGTTTAACTGTAGTAATACAAGATTTTCTTTATTGAAGGCTTTCCCTTCTTTTTCTCCAAACATACTGTGGTCCATTTTTGTGGAAAAGTTCTATTTTAATCTCATTGGACCAGATAATTTTGTTGAAGAATGCTTCAGATTCCTGTTCATATTTGCGACGGTTTGTTTTTATGAGTTTTCTTTAAAAGAAGTTTGCAGTGACATCTACGTGCACACAACTCTTGTACGACTCTTGTATACAACTGTGTTCAGGTGCCTTTGTACAGTTCTTTTGCACACTATTATGCCTGGATGCTTCTAAATCTTTCTTTAATCCCTTTGCTGTTAATCTTGGATTTTTTTTTTTTTTACCTACTGCACCCGTAATCTTCTTTGGATGTCCATTTCTATCAAGAGTTTCAGTTGAATTTATTCTGTGGTAATTCTTGATTATTATTTTGAATGTCAATTTGGGTATTCCATATTTTTTAAATTCTGTTCTGTGGCCATTTCCTTTTTTTTAGTTTGCTATCAGTGCTTTTCTCAATATGAATCCAACTTCTTTGTCTTGACAATCATCTGCTGTGCTGAAAAACTTTCTTCAACAGATGCTGGAAACAAATACCTCTTTTTCTGGCTACTGACTATAATGCAGCTTAGTTACTGTGTAATGGTTTTCAATCAATCAATTTATATATATATATATATATATATATATATATATATATATATATATATATATATATATATATATATATTATATAATTAGTTTTATTCAATTTTACAGTCTTTTTAGTTAAAGGTACCAATACTTTTGTCATGAACAAATATTTGAAATTGCCAGTTTTATTTCTAAATTTTGTTTGTTAAACAACCAGAAATTGTGTATTTTGGTCTTTATCATATTCATTAGTGGCTAATGTTCACCAAATTCCTGTGTTTAACATGCTTTCTTGAATGATCTTATATTAAGTGTAGGGTGCCAATACCTTTGTCTGTGACTGTATTGATTGAGATTTGATGGATTATGTAAATGATCACATGTGGATCTTCAGATCTTCTCAGCATGCACTTAAATGGTAAGATTTGTTGAGCCTTTTAAAGAAGATCAGACTATGCGGGTACCAGATTATTGGAAGTCTATAACAAACAAAAAAATCTTAAAACTATGCAAGTGAAATACTAATCACCCAAACACTTTCTGGAGGAAATTAGAGGATGATATATTGAAAAAAAAAAACTCCAAGTCCCTACCATGACACAGCTGCCAAGGTTAAGGTGCCGAAGGTCAGTGCAAAAAGTCAGAATGCTGAGCAGAGCCGTTTGCTGACACCAGGAACCACATCAGAAGCAGGCGTGTAAAGTGAAACAAAGAGAAAAAGAGGTCAATTAGGCATTAGAGGCTGTCAGTAGGTTCTATAAAATAACGCTCCAGGCTTAGCGTACAGATACCACAAATGGTATTTAATGAGTCCCCAGACTCCCAGCCCATTGATTACCTTGCAGTCAAGGAAATCATTACAAAACCCAAAGTAGCTGCCCAAGATATGAAAATGCATGAACTGCAGCCACCATGGTCCCTTGGCTGCTTAGTACTCTTCCCTGAGGAAGACCTTTGGAAAATGTGGGAACCCTAAGTAACAGTGAAGACACATAAATCAGCAGGAAAGATCACTGCCTTCCCAGAAGAGCAGTGGCAACTCTGACATTCACCGATCAGCTAGGCTGACAAGACTGTCAATAGTGGAGACACACACAGGGGCACACTGAATGAATACGACCTTAACCTGTCATGGGGGTTCTAGTGACTTGCAGTAGTGTTTACTGAGAAGAGTCCAATAAACAAACGCATAATAACACCTTTTCAGGGTCAGACTCTCACAGCTTTCTTAGTCTTTAGCCATATTACAGTGTCTTTCTGGGACAAGGTAAAACATTACAATAACCATCAGATATTTTAGATGCATGTTTAACAAAACATGTGTGGGTTGTTACATGACTTATGATCTTTGATTTAAGTATCACTATAACACAATTTTGTAGGACTAAAGGATTGCAGGGTTTAAATAACAATGTTATTACACTGTAACAACTGGGTAATGTTCTATGTTCCAGCATGGTAAGTACAGTATAATTACATATTCATGGTCTTGTGAACTACATATTCTTACTAGCTGTAAATACATGTTAACAGGAATAGCACTGACTCAGTAGCATTCCAGTTAATTGTTAAACAGCTTAGCTTTTACTTGAAAAGATGTGGTCTTTTTTTTTATATACTTGCATGGCAGAAACGCTGTGCAAAACCTCCCCCCCCCCCCCCCCCCCAAAAAAAAAAAAAAACAAAAAAAAAAAAAAAAAAAACGGCAGAGTATAAAATGCACCTGCCCGGATTCAACTTCCTGCAAAAATGAATACTCCTTGTCTGACCTTTGCATTGTAAATTGCCTTGATGGAGTCAGTGTCAACATTTTTAAATAATAAGTTTTTCATCTCTATTTAGAAAAGGAGACTGCATAGGAAAAAAGCAAGTAAGCTTCAATTAAGTTGTTGTTTTAAATGACAATATAATAACCAACCTCCCGTAAGATCGCTAATAAGAAGGTATAAGCCATGGAGGGCTGTGCGGTTCCCATGATATATACCATGTATATCATCTGAACCACATGGCACAAAGTGGCTTATACCGCTTATGACATGGCTACCTGTCATTTGGGGGGAATTAATATAATTAAAACACATTTTAAATTAAGACAAAACCAGAGACTTATATTGTGTACACATCCACAGTGTAATACAGCCCCACATAAATTTAATTTAATTTATTGTTCACTTATTAAAAATAAATTGTCTCTGTTTATTTGTGAATTTATACATCGAAAGAGGCATCGTGAAACTAGAGGACCGAGCACAAGCTAATGATGTCGATGGTCTGGGAGGAGTTTCGAATAACATTGAGGAAGGTGAAGGATGCTGAAGCCTGATCTTGAGGTGAGTTTATGATCTCGTTTTAGGTGAGGCACACATACTCAAGTTCGTTTTTATCCTTTCGGATCTCAAACAATATTTTTGTTAGTTGTCAAACACCCTTGTGTCCACGTCGTGCCAAATTAAGTTTAAGATCGAACCAGACTTTACGTACCAATCCGACCACGGTGTCAGGGGACAGTGCATCATTTTCCCAGACCCTTCAAATCCAGGCAGAGAAGTCTTTAAGTAACTTAACAGCCCATGCTGTTTTTTTGTGTGTGTTTTTTCAATCTTAGTTTTCTTCATCTTAAAGTAATTTTTTTTTGCATGACTACAGAATTACCTATTGTTCACTGTTTTGTTTTTTAATGCAGAGGTATGCCAGGAGTTTCAAATATACACCCTGTACAAACACATTTAATAATGATACTACTGTAACTTAACCATGCACAGACACTTAATATCAAAACCACCACTGAAAGTTACCCAGCTGCAGTAATGGTGGTCCTAAACTACTTATGTTGTTGTTAACTTGCACAAGAAGTAATGTATTGTCCTTTTTGTTTGCTAAGAACACTCAAATGGTATTTATTACCTTAAGCATTCAAGTTATAAAACTAGCAAGGAATTTCTCTGAACAATAATTGGCCTTGTCCTGGGTGCAGTTCCTTACTAATTTTATACCATTAGATATACAGTGCCTATAGAAAGTCTACACCCCCTTTCAAAATGTTCACCTTTTGTTGCCTTATAGCCTGGTATTAAAATGCATTAATTTTTTTTTTTTTTTTCATTTATCTATACAATCTACCCCACAACTTCCAAGTGAAAAAAATTCTAGAAATTTGTAAAAAATGAATTAAAAACAAAAAAATGAAATAGCTTGGTTGGATAAGTGCCCACCACCCTTGTAATAGCAATACTAAATCAGCTCAGGCGTAACCAATCACCTTCAAAATCACACACCAAGTTAAGTTGCCTCCACCTGTGTTAAATGGTAGTGATTCACACAATTTCAGGATAAATTCAACAGTTCCTGTAGGTTCCCTCTGCTGGGTAGTGCATTTCAAACCAAAGACTCAACCATGAGCACCAAGGCGCTTTCAAAAGAACTCCGGGACAAAGTTGTTGAAAGGGACAGATCAGGGGATGGGTATAAAAAAATATCAAAGGCCTTGAATAACCCTTGGAGCACAGGCAAGACAATTATTAAGAAGTGGAAGGTGTATGACACCATCAAGACCCTGTCTAGATCAGGCTGTCCCTCCAAGCTGGATGACCGAGCAAGAATGATCAGAGAGGCTACCAGAGGCAAATGGCAACTTTGCAAGAGCTACAGGTTTTTATGGCCAAGACTGGTCAAAATGTGCATGTGACAACAATATCCCAAGCACTCCACAAATATGGCTTGTACGGTAGGGTGGCAAGAAAGAAACCATTACCCAAGAAAGCCCACCTTGAATCCCGTTTGAAGTATGCAAAAAAACATTCAGGAGATTCTGTAGCCATGTGGCGCAAATCCAACACAGCGCATCAGCCAAAGAACACCACCCCTACTGTGAAGCATGGTGTGGAGCATCATGTTATAGGGGTGTTTCTCATTGGCAGGGACTGGGGCACTTGTCAGGATAGAAGGAAAAATGAATGGAGCAAAGTACAGAGAAGTCCTTTAGAAAAATATGCTGCTCTCTGCAGGAAAGCTGAAACTGGGATGGAAATTCACCTTTCAGCATGACAACGACCCAAAGCACACAGCCAAAGCTACACTCAAGTGGCTAAGGAACAAAAAGGTAAATGTTCTTGAGTGGCTCAGTCAGAGCCCTGACCTAAATCCAACCGAAAATGTGTGGCATGACTTGAAGATTGCTGTCCATCAACGCTCCCAAAGGGACCTGACAGAGCTTGAACAGTTTTGTAAAGAAGAATGGTCAAATATTGCTAAGTTTAGGTGTTGGTAAGGTCTAAGTTGGTAGAGACCTATTCCAACAGACTCATAGCTGTAATTGCTGCCAAACGTGCTTCCATCAAGTATGGTGGAGACTTATACAATTCTGATATTTCAGTTTTGCATTTTTAATATATAATTTTTTTCCCCTCAACAGTGTGGAGTATAGTGTGTAGATAAGTCGAAAAAATCCTCACTTAAACGCATGAAACTCTGAGGCACTGACATTTTTTTTTCTTTTTTTTTTTTTTTTTTTCTCAACAAAATGTGAAAAAAGTTCAAGGGGATGTACTTTCTATAATGTATATATTTTACTGTAAATTGTGTGTGTATGTATATATATATATATATATATATATATATATATATATATATATATATATATATATATATATAGACACACACACACTCAGACTCGAGTCACAGACGCAAAAGACTCGGACTCGACCTTGTGTGACTCGGACATTTGGGCTCTGTGACTCTGAGATATTAATGACGAGTCATTTTTTTATTTTCTATTACACAAATAACATTACAGTTACTAGGAAAACTGTCTACAATAAAAACTCACCCAACAAAACATCCAATCACTGGTTAGCCCTATTGTCTTTGCAGCCAATCATAGTAAGAACAAGAAATTGGAAGCGAGGTAGTTTGCAGTGTTAATATTATTTATATATATATTTTAATATATATATATTTTAATCTTATTGATAGCCACGCCAGGCTGGACAGTGCTTCTACCACTGAAGTTGGCCCCCTGAACCCCACCCCCTCACCTGGCCACTAGCCGCCCCTGGGAAATACATAAACACAAAAGATAAAAAAATACATGATCTGAAATGAACTGAAGCACAATCTTGTAATGCAACATTTTATTACAGACTGAATAAAAGTGCAAATGCAATGCAAGTGAAACATAACGTTTCTGTTTTGCAAAACAAATAGTACAAATAATAATAATACATTTACTATTTAAGAACACAGTATATATACACTTCTGGCAATGTCTAAATCAGATTAGCAGATTTTACCCGAATTGAAGTCAAAGTAGATGCTGTAGTCAAAGGTGAAGGTAACTTTAATTTCTTACCTGTGTAGCATGCCTAAAGAACTTCCACTAAGAAAGCAGGGAAGCCCCCATTCAGATATGACATATTATGCTGTGTTCGGTCATTTACATATTTTTAAACTGAATTTACCGTATTTTCCAGTCTTTTACTTGTAGCCACTGATATTTATAATTATGCTTCTCTCCCTCTCTCTCTCGTTCTAGACTCCCGAACACACAACCCCGAGTGGGTGAAAACATGCTGCTTTTATGCACCTGTACTGACAGTCGATTGCTAATCAATCATTCAATTGGAGTCGCGGTACAACTACACGTGAATTAATAAAGTGCAATTCCCGTGCTCACATATTATTACACTTTATTTGCACGTGAAGTGCTGTGCAATCCTCGTGCCTAAATACAAATATACACTTTAAACAATACATGTTACACAGACCCGTTTATATCCCATGTACCAATGACTATACACCAACATTAACACACAACATACAACACAAAATACACACATGGGCGAGGCACTTTGCCACAAGGTGTTATCAACTTTAACAAGCAGTTAACCAATTGACTATTATACATAATTCGTTAAGGAAAAGCAAATCTTGGTTTTAACTGAGAAATCACTGAGGGTAGCATTATCTGTTCCAACACTTTCGAGTGCTTTACCATGGGTAACATTAGCTGTTCCAACACTTTCGAGTGCTTTACCATGGGTAACATTAGCTGTTCCAACACTTTCGAGTGCTTTACCATGGGTAACATTAGCTGTTCCAAGATTAGTGCTAATTGGTGTCTTAAAACAAGTCAATGTCATAAATGAGCTGGGGAATACATTCCTCTGCTTTTATACAAGACAGGGAGGATTTCTATGAGCAACATAGTGTATCTGGATGAGGCTCCGTCTAAGAACAATGTTAATTTTCTGTTCACACAATACCCCCACAATATGCCACAAGGTTAAATTGATTCATCCTACCTCAATTTTTGTGCGATATAGTATGAGACGTCTCAAGCCCACCAGTTTGGAAATGTGGCTGAAAGCCTGAGGATGTAGTCTATCACAGGATGAGAGGTTCAGTTCCTGAAGGTTCGGGCACATCTGAGCAATAACTTCCAGACAGGCCTCGTTCAGGAAATGACAGCATGCCAACTCAAGGCACACCAACTGGGAACCGCACACTTTCAAAAACCTGCCCCAAATAAGAAGAAAAACAAAATAAACCCAGACAAATAGAAAAAAAAAACAAACAAACAAAAAAAAAAAACATGTTTGTAATAAACACAGACTCCCATTCATAGAGCAATTTGTGAAACACACACCTATTATTTAACAATGAGTTGTCTGGCATGTACGTATTATAATCCCACAAATTATTTTAAATGGCACTGCAGTGGTTTTGACCTTAGGGAGCTGTGGTTGGAGGGAAGATGTAAATGTATAAGTCAGTGGTTGTGGCAGGAAATGGCGTTGTGGTGACATCAGACCAGAAGAAAGCACACACAGGTCAGGGAGCTGCAGTTCCAACAAAAAGACGCGGCGTGCGACGTTTTTATTTTAAATACAAAAATAAATAAAATATTTAAACAAAAACACACACTTGCTCACACAGCACAGAAAATAAATAATTAAACAAAAATAATTACGAACACAAATAATAACTGTTAAGGTCCGGCTGGGCAGTAGCCTTCACGGATCCTTTAAGCATTTTTAGTTTCATTTTCTCTTCTCTCTCCACTCTCGTTCCACCTCTCGAACACCCCACCCGGAGTGCAGAGAGCTGCTGGCATTTATACAGGTGACCATCTCCCGATCAGCAACTAATTGATCACTTAATTAATTCGGGAGATGGCCACCTTCTGCACAGGTTTTTAATGTGGATGGGGCTTCCCATCCACGCTGAAAAACAATAACAAAAACTAATCCGGCTACGCAGTCACTGAAAAAACACACATTTCCAAAACCATAAGAAAACACACGGCGCTTCGCCGTCACATATAAATAAACATACAATAAATAAATAAATAAGCAAATACAAAATAACATGGGCGGAGGGGGAAACTGTTCTAAAAATAAACAACTAAATGTACAGAGCTTCTCGCCCTGTTACAGTGATTCTTAAACTTTTTTGTTCCTGGACCACCCGAATTTCTTTTTTTTATCTTGGCAGACCACACAATAAACAGTATAAACTTACTTTTCTTTGTTTTAATGTGATGGGTGACCCTGTTTCTGTGAGCAAAGTTCTGTAATGTTGGGTGTAATGTTAGTTTTGGCCTCAGGTCAGGTTCAGCATTCTATATTTGGACTTCAGTGCTGCAACTGGTGAAAATCACGTCTCACACAGGTACACAGTAGCAAATGGCATCAGAAAACACACTTCTTTGTATGCAAGTTCTGGGTACTCCGAATGCAGAATTCTAGTGAATGTCTTTTAAACTCTGTTCTTAATGTTTCGTCACAAGAAATCTCCAATAAGTGCTCTTCTCCTTTAGTAGAGAAACCAAGGGGAAGCTCAAAGATTTCCATACTGAATGGATCACAAATCAAGTTTTTAGTTTCGGCTTCTACTGGAAAGTCTTCTTCAAACTGTTGTTTGAGTGCAAGAAGGTGTTCTTTGATGTCATTTTTTAAATTATTTTTCAAGAACCAGTACATGTTCTAAAACTGTCCAGGGTTGGTAATGCTTTGAAATCTCCTTTCTTTACTCGACTTTCTAACAAATCAAGTTCCTTGATCATTGCACTGATTTTGTCACGCACCTCCAACAGTGACTGAAACTCCCTGCACCCGCAAGTTCAGCGAACATATCTGATAGGTACGCCAATTGTGACAGCCAGGATAAATCTTCAAAAACAGCTTGAGAGTTGGAATGGATGATCGACTAGAAATGCCTATATTTCTAAACAGAGCTCAAACAAGCAGGTAAGTACTCTCCCTCTTGACATCCACCGTACTTTTCTATGAAAAAGAAGTTGGTCATGGGTACTACTCATTTCATTGCACTGCACAGTGAAAATCCAAAAATTCATCAGTCGTGCTTTTATGAATTTAACAGTCTTCACAGTGGTGACCAAAGCTGTTTTTATTTGCAGTGGCATTTTTTTTTGACAGCTAGTGCTTCTCGATGAATGCTACAATGCACTAGGTCGCATTAGGTACTACTTCCTGGATACGAGCCATCACCCCACTATGTTTTCCCGTCAGTGCATACACCTGCACAACGTTGCCAATCAATATTGTGCCCCTTCACAAACTCATCTAATAACTGGAAAATATATTACGTTCTGCACTTCTTGTTGGAGACGAACAACAAAGTAAAATATCTTCCAGTCCTTTACCTTCCCATTCATACCCAATATATACAATTGGATTTGTAAGGTCAGCAACATCAGTTGACTCATACAGCTGCAGTGCAAAATATCTACTGATTTTCAGACATTTCACAAGAATGTCTGTCTGCCATGTCTTTAATTTACACTGTTATTTGAAAGAGGCACACAATCCAACTGTTCTGCAGTCTTCTCTCCGCACAATATAGACACAATTTCTTTAGCTGTAGGCAGAATAAGTTATTCTCCAATTGTTTGTGTTTTCTCTGCTGGGGTAATTCAAACACTGGCACAATATGAAGCTTCCAGGGCGTTTTAAATTTACAGTTGTTGCAGAATGCAAACTTACTGTGCCTTGTTTCAACTTCTTGAGCATACACTGATAGAATTCGGAAGGCTTATCTTTGAACGATGCATGTTTTGTCTCCAGATGACGCTGAAGATAGACAGGCTTCAAACTTTCATTAGCCAGAACTTCACAAGACAACACACATTGCTACCGTGGTTAATCTTAATGCCCATGTTAATATAACTTGCATTGTACTTTTGTACCATCTTACTTTGCTTCACTGTATTCTCACTGGTAGGCCTACTTGCAGAACACATACCTACACACAAATCTTCTGCAGATGTTGGTCCACTTGCAGTCTCATGATCTGTATTTTCATTCATAAATTAATTTTGATGCGTTAACGTGTAGATTTGTACAAATGTGAACAGATGGCCCGTCAATTGTTTCTATCATAAATCAAATTCAAGGTTAATATTTGCCAATACTGAACAGAAATATCACAAGACTTTAACACACTGGATTCTGGTTCAGCAATAAATGTGATGAAAACAGAAGCAGTCACACAAACCCAGAAAGAGTTCTGTCACCAGTATAGCTATGTTTAATAAAGTGAATATCTATGAAGACAGTCCTGTTCCAGATTTTTGAGAGTTTGTGTGGCAAATTTAAAGTATGTAATTTGTTTAATATCTATAGCTAAATAAAGCAAGCACTTTTTTATATTCTACTTTTGATGTAAAATGGGGTTTTATTATTTAAGTTTTAAAGAATGTTTCCAAAAGCAGGCTAATCATTTTGTCATAAAATGGCAAGTACAGAATGACATGCAACCAGAGTTGTAATGACTCGAGTCGAGTCATTGACTCAGTCGCAATTTTTCATGACTCAACCCGAGTCATTGCCATCAAATGACCCGACTTGACTTGAGTCCCTGCAAGCAAAGACTCGACTCCCTGCTCAAAAGACGTGACTTGACTCACGCAAAAATGTCTCTGACTTGAGTCATTGTCTTTATGATAAAATCAATAACAAACTTATTTAATTTTCAGTACATGCAGCCCCTCTTGAACACATGCAGTCATCTTGTCATTTTGCACATAAACAGGTTCCTGCCATTGTTGTTAAGACCATTGCTAAGGAAATAGAAAACACCTTTCTAGCCTACAGCACCGTTCTGTGATCATAACGTCACAAGCAGCAGGGAGCCCCGGACTCAAAATGTGTCGGCGGGAAGCAAAGACCGATTTCTGATCACTGATCACAGAAAATCCTGAGTAAAAGAGTGATTTTTGAGTTTTGTCACAGACACGAAAAAAACATAACAACAAAATGGAGAGAACGCTAAAAGAACCTGCAGTGGTGGAGTTCACTTTTAATAATGATACAGACAGGTTGACCGGGAGAGAAACAAGCAGGCTGCATCCTGCCAGCACTGTAAAGCGACAGTATGAATAAACTGCATTCAAAACATAGCACAGCTAACTGCCACTAATTTATACCGGTAGGTTTTTAGTTTGTTTCAGCGGCTAAAATGAGAATCTGAATTAATTAAAAACTCAGGCACAATGAAACAGCTGTATTTTTCCAAAATGAGTAGGTAGTCGACATTGAAATTTTTTAAAAATAAATAAAAATAATGCCAGGGCAAATTAAACAACATGGCAGAAAAAGCACTGATTATTTATTTTTCAGGTTTAAAAAGGTAATGAATGTACCTAAGTAAGTAAAATTGTGCCTAGTGAAAGCTTGAATAATTTGGGAGGTATTTGGTGCTCACTATTATCTTTATTTAATGTATGTATGTATGGTTGTATGTATTTTATCTATTTATCTATGGACACCATATCTCTTAAGGCAGTTGGTGCTTTGTAGCTATTTTTAAATTTCCCTTTAAATTCAGTTCTAAAAAAAAAACATTGTTTACAGTACACATTTGTTAGGTTAATGCAAACTAATAAAAACTACAAACATTTGGAGGTTTACCTAAACTAACATTAGGTAGTCCAAGGTCAGTGCTAATCAGGGTCTGTGAAACTAGAGGTTTATGTTTAAAGTCTTAGTTAAGACTGTAAGGCTTCAAACATTTTTCTTTTCTTTCTCTCCGGTCACAACTTAAACTTTATGATGTATAAAGTATGCATGTATGTATATTAAAGTATAAGACGTGACTGAAGAGAAACCTTAAAAGATGAATTTGTTTTTTTTTAACTTTTTTCAGTACAGTATTATGTTGTGTTATGCCATTAGGACTCCAACAGACACCATTTTATTATGTTTTAGTAACTGTAAAATATCCGTATAAAATCACAGTTGTAGAGGGGGCAGAAATTACAGCTTCACACCCCATACGGTCATTTCTAAAAAAAAAAAAAAAAAAAAAAAGAAAAAAGAAAAAACCTTCCTTCAGAAAGCAGCTGTCTTAGCTGAAATAGTCATTAAGCCTGGTAAATAATTAACTATTTAGAAATAGCAATACAGAATTATACAGCCCACACACAATAGGAGTTTAAACAGGTAAGGAATTAAATATTCAGAAAATGTAGATGGCATAACATTTAGCTTTAAGTTAAAAAGCAGCAGCATTTAGATTAGACCATGTTCAGAGTTTTAAAATAGACCCTTTATACCGGTTTTATTTAGTGAAATATGCAAATTTTATTTATCAAGAATGTTAGTTTTAAAAATGATTTATATAAAAAAATAAATATCATTTACTGTATGCCAGTTGATTTTCCATGCACAACATGGGAAAAATCTGGTGGGACAGAATGTTTACAAAGGGAATCCTTGTGACTGTCTCTGATATATTATATTAGCACTGACCTGCAGAACCCGGGTACAGAGATTGCTCCCCTGTTTCCACTCCATGACAGATTGAGTCTCTGAATCAGGGTGCAGCGTGACTGCAAGTGGTCGAGAGCGGCGTCATTCACTCGTGCCCAGTATGGCTGTAAACTCAGCTGGATGTATTGCAGGGGGTCGCAGCAGTGCTGGTACAGCAGCTTACAGGTCTGTGCCAACCTGCACAGGTCTGGGATAGTGAGATGATCTAAAAGCAGCTGAATCAACTATAAAGAAAGGAAGAAATGGAAATTATATATTTCTGTATTGATTGCATCTTCAGTACCTGCTTCCAGTACTTTGCAATGTTCTGTATATCTTTAAGCATGCAATTAAGCACATATTCCAATTAAATCATTAAAACGCAGACCGATTACCTTTTGACATATTGCTGTGGCAGCAAAATTACCTCAGGCCTTAACACTGGAACCAATTAGCACACTCCTTTCAATGTCAAGCAGTGTGTCTGTGGACTTAAACTTTGTAATAAATCCCAGAGGGAAAATAAATGGCTTGCTTTTGGGGAGATGGGTTTAACTCGTTTTAAGACACTTTCTAATGTATTCAGAGTAGAACCACCTGGAGATACAATAATACACATTGGATATTTAGAAGTTTTGCTTAAGAAATCATCACATCAGACACTGTAAACATTCATTTTCATGCAAAATCTGTAGTGTAGACATTCTGGCAGAAATATTACAGACTGGACTTAACTCTGTATAGGACACGACATGATCATATACAGTGGCATAATAGAGGATTTTCTACATTTTATTTACATTCAGTATTTTCTGAATTCACATTGGTTGCTGTCAAAATTAACAACTTGAGCTGGGATCAAAGTTAAGGGACGATGCTGCTATGCTGATAGCACCTTAAAGTAATAACAAAAGAAAAAACCCCAAAACAACCTTTCATTTGTTTATTTTCTTTGGTACTTCCTTTGAAGGGCATGGAATGGCAATATCGCACAGTTTTCTTAACTCATTTATTATTATTCTCGTTTAAATTTAGTTTATCTATCATTTTATATTTCAGTCATCCCAGTGACTTTAAAACTCAGAAATTGGCCTCAAAAGGGATCTCAAACATACCTCCTCCGTGACTGCAGCTGGTACGCCAGAGTGTAACTGTTTGCCTGTCACCTGTGTAACACTCTCTCCCCAGTGGATGTAAAAAAAGACCATATGTTGTGGGGGGGACAGGTAAATAGTTACACAAGCTGAAATTAGAGAGAAGATATATTTGAGGCCACAGGTGTGCTATAAACTTCTAATGTGAGGACACAGGAAACAGTAAACGATATACAAAGTACATCTAAATAATGCATAGTTACATAACTGTGACATTTCAGACCCGTACCAAGCTTAAGGCATACAGTGGCACTGTAATTCAAATCTTATCCCTGCCTTGATGACATCCTTATGAACAGCTGTATACAGTACTTCTGTACACAGTGTCTTCAAGGTTTTGAATGATATAATCTCAGATACTCATGTGTTTATCTGAATACCAAACATCAGAATCTGCTGTTTCTGAGCATTCTTAAAAGTGCTCGATTTCAATGGACCCAGCTATTGTCATCCCTGATGATAACTCATGAAACATTGAAAGAGAAATCCAATTGGATGCTGGGATGCATTTTATTGGGTCTACATTGGCAGCCTTCAGACCCTTAGCAATCCTGCAATAATCCTCTACAAAACAAACAAGGAGACTGGAAACATATGGCTAGCATGCATATGTTATTATTTGTTTTCTTTATTTTAATTAACTAGATGATGGGTTTTCAGGCCTTCAGGGCAAATCTCATTAATCATAGCTGGTCAGGAGTATATATGGTGACTGTCATAAAACTGCTTTGTCTATGTGTAATCAGGCCCATTACTGAGCTGTCATAACAATTTAGGATTTTAAAACCTGCTAGAAACTGACAGGATTAGTTTCTGCCTTGTGTTATTTTTCTTAACAGAAAGCATAATTTGCACTGTGTAGAACACGGCAACAATAAAATATTACGCTTATTCTGTTGAGCAACACACGTGCCTAGGCAGAAGTGAAAGCTTTTTAGATCACAGCATACATTAGGACAGCTTTGTCGTTGCTATTGCGGTTTGAAAGAGGGGAGTGTCATAAAAAACAACTTTTGGAGCTAAAAATCTAAAATCTCTTCTGCCTAGTCAAGCTTATTGGCTTGCAAAAACACAGTTTTGGAACCATATTCTTTGTTTCTAAAGCCAATCTGTATGAACTGCACATAATGCTGGGACGAACACATGCTTTTCATGTTTGAATATTATTTGTTGAAATTAAAAAAAATAATATATATTTATAATATATAACTGATATATATATAATATATACATATATATATATCTATATATATATAATATATACATACATATGTGGTGTATGTATATGTATGATAGATATATATAGATATAGATAATATATAGATATATATATATATATTGAATACTTATAATAATTATAACTTATATATATATGGCATAAGATTATATTGAAAATATATATACCGTATTCCTTCGATTTTAACAATTTTTTGCTTCTCAAATAGAGCCTGCGTCTTAATTTTGAGTACAGTTTAGTGATGCACGTATTAAAAATCGCCAACAAAAGACGTGACTGCCTGAGTACACAAACAGCAATGTGACTGACTGCCGAGAAAAGACAACAAAGGCGTCTGCCCGAATACACAAGCAGCAATGTGACACTGTTGAGAAAACACAATCCAGGCTTCCTGAGGAAATCCAAGAAAAACGTTTGTGCGCAACGCCATAAACAAGCTCTGTGGTTAATCTACAACAACACTGTTTCATGTCAGTTTTGTATGATACAACAGCGTAATTGAGGTTGTATTTTTGTAAATGCATATTTATTGATTTTGGGTGGTAAATTTGGGCTGCATCTTACATTCGAAGGAATACATACATACATACATATTATATATATATATATATATATATATATATATATATATATATATATATATATATATATATATACACACACACACACACACACACACACACACAAACATTCTTTCATTTAGAAAATGCTCAAAAAAGTATAATTTGTACCATATTACACTAAAAAGAAAGGGCACCTTTTGATTAAATAAAGGACATAAATACTCTTTAGTAAAGCACAATGAGTGCCATTTATTTTTAAACATAACTTATGCATTGGGTTCCTTTGCATGATATCTTTTTGATTAATTTCTAAATGTTATATAAACGAATAAGAACTTGGACATTTTTGCAACAGAATACACTTGAAGCAGCATTTGTTCGAATATTTACATATTTGATCCATTACTAAGAATACAGTACATGCCAGATGATCTGTGAAGGGCGAACTGCACATGATATAAAGCTTGGGGTTATATAAAACAAACGCTTATGCTACTGGAAGTCAAAAAGTAACTTATTTCCAAATAACATAATCATAATTTGAGTTATTTTTGTAATATAACCCAACACAGAGATAGTGGTAATTTTAGAAATGCTATATATGTTTCTAAAGCCAATCTGTATGTGTGTGTGTGTGTGTGTGTGTGTATATATATATATATATATATATATATATATATATATATATATATATATATATATATATATATATATATATTAAATTCATGAACACTTGACAAACTGCTTTTTATAATTAAATGTTTTCTAACATTTCATAGTATTTTTTTATGCACTGGATTTCTTTATCCATTGTTCTCCACAGCACACTTTAGATAGAAATAAATACACCACTCTAAAACAATCAGTTTCCAACTAGAAATATTCAGTACTTAAATGTATAAACATAGAAACAATGAAAGTTGTTTAATCACTGTACCAATCAGTCAAAAGAGGAGACTACAGTTTGCTTTCAATACACCGTACATCTGTTTCTTATAATTTTTGCATCTTTTTTTGATACAACTATAAAAAGACAGCTTCTGTATGAAATTTTACTTAAACCAAAAAAAAAACTTAAATGAAATCATAGGAGAACTTTACTTACTATTGCGGCAAAGAGAGAACAAACTTATAAGATTTGCATTTAACATTCCAATAAACTTTTCAAAGTAATAATTTCTTATCTCATCGTCGCAAAATGTAAGAAGCCAAGATGTTGGAAGCCCTGCAAGGCAAACTAAATTAATATTGTTGAAAAATAAGATGTACAGCTGTAAGAATTGGATGCTAATAATAATTTTGAAGCAGCTTGTTCCTACAGGTGAGCTGTTGCCAAGCTACAGGACTGTAACAGTGTGCAGCTGCACCATCTATACTACCAACTGTTTGAAGAGGAAGTTATACGAAGTTGTATCCAAAACACAACATGTTGAAGCTCTTCAGTAAACCACACAGGTCTGGTTTGAAGAAAATATTTTGTATTATTTTTACTTCATAAAACTAATGAAAAACAAAACGAGAATGTGGCTACCTTCATTTAAGATATTTCATACTAACTAAAGGTCACATTCCGCACTGCATCGGAATTGTATCATGTCCTTGACACCTGTGGAAATGTTGGTCTAATTTTTCTTTAGTACACCTGGAAGCACCTCAGACAGTCGAACCACCCACATCTTTGGTCAACATTCCTGTGAACACCTGGTCAATCATTCTGAATGGGGTACAATAATACAGGCCTATGAACAGCAAACCTTGGATGCAAGTCGGCAGCATTTCTGGTTTGCTCAATACCTGATTCTGCGGACGCCTTGCTTTCGTGGTTTAAAAATGCCCGTGAACAGAATGGGCCATGCAGGTTTCATTTGTAATGTATACTTCTTAAAAGTGCACCTACAATTGTATTTTCAATACAATACACAGTACTTGTAAATGTATAATACTTTTCATTGTTCTGTAACTGAAATGAGATTCCAGTATTATTGTAACTTCAATAAAAACTGACTGAATGCACTCGTATTTATTTATTTATTTTTAAATATATATATTGTAAGCAGGGAGACGGTGAATTACAAGAAAAACACATGCAAATGCATGTTTGTTTAATAATTGTGTTATTGTTAAGTATCACCCACACCTGGTTCTCACTGTAAATTAGAACCAGGTGCAGGGTTTAAAAGAAAGACAGCCAGTCTGTACATGGCTACTGTGTGTGAAGAAGCCTGCCTGTGCATGTGTACAGCTGTATGAAATGTAGTGTAAAAAGTGTATATTTCAAGTTCTGTAAAGGCGTGTGTGTGTGTTTTGTTTGTCCGGTAAACAGCTTAGCTGTCTGGCTGTAGTTAGGTTCCAGTGTGTGTGTCAGTTAGTGCTGCTAGGGTTTTGCTTTGTTTTGTTTTGTTTATTATTAAAAAATAGCGCTTTCAACCCTCAACCACTGTATCTGGATCAGTATTTTAAAAGGGCAACATGAACCCAAGGCGCAAGGCTTGTTTACATTATATACAGTGAAACTCTGATACAACGTACTGCCTTGGGACCGTAAAAACAGTATGTTATAACAGAGATATGTAATAACCAGGAACATGCACATACCTGCCAAATCAGCACAAAAATCAAAACCTAGTACATTACTAACAAACATATTTAAAAAAATACAGTACAGTAATAACACATTTTAGAAATAATAAAACTGATAATAATAAAAATAATATACAAGTGTCACAGAGACGGCCGAAGTGAGCAGCATCAGAACCAGGAAGGAGTGAAATACATAAAGACAGAACAGATGAATGTGAAATGATGATGGCGCTTATTTGCGCCAGTTTATTGAAAATAAAAGGGTTTAAACAAACAGAAAACAACAGGACACGGCACTCTATGCCAAAATAAAAAGACAAGCAAAAACGGACTAATACTAAACAAAAATACGGTGAGCAGATACTTTACGTTATATATTATTATTATTATTATTATTATTATTATTATTATTATTATTATTATTATTATTATTATTATTACTATTATTATTTCCACCGTCTCCAATCCCGTTCTCCACTCACCGAACACCCAACCCCAAGTGGGTGAAAACATGCTGTTTTTATGCAGCTGTGCCAAGACTCGATTGCTAATCAATCTTTCAATTGGAGTCGCGGTACAACTGCATGTGAATTAATAAAGTGCAATTCCCCGTGCTCACATATTACTTTTTACTTGCACGTTAAGTGCTGTGCAATCCTCGTGCCTAAATACAAATATACATTTTAAATACTCGTGTTACACAGACCCGTTTATATCCCGTGTACCAATGACTATATACCAACATTAACAGACACATATAACAGAAAATATACACAGGGGCGGGCACTTCGTTACATATACCCCCCCCCCTCCCCCCCGTGCAAATTACACATGGCCTCAATGGTCACCTCCCCCCTTAAAAGCCCAAAAGTCCAGCACAAAGTCCTGGGCCAGGACCGGAAGCTTCAAGGGGCAAATAGGTCGTAAGGCTGTCAGCAGCAATGCTGACAGCGGGGTGGCATACTCCTGCCAGGGTAGTCCTGGCAGCAGAAAGGCTGCTTGGGGGGTGGACTCCTGACCTCCCCCCTTCTTTGGAGCCGGCAGCTCCCCTTGGTGGGGCTCCAACCACAGTACTTCCGGCAGCGAAGAATCTGCAGTGGGAGCAGGTCTCCGGACCTCCCCCACGGTCTCCGGCAGTGAAACTGCTGCAGTGGGAGCAGGTCTCCGGACCTCCCCCACGATATCCGGCAGTGAAACTGCTGCAGTGGGAGCAGGTCTCCGGACCTCCCCCACGATCTCCGGCAGCGAAACTGCTGCAGTGGGAGCAGGTCTCCGGACCTCCCCCACGGTCTCCGGCAGCGAAACTGCTGCAGTGGGAGCAGGTCTCCGGATCTCCCCCACGATCTCCGGCAGTGAAACTGCTGCAGTGGGAGCAGGTCTCCGGACCTCCCCCACGATATCCGGCAGTGAAACTGCTGCAGTGGGAGCAGGTCTCCGGACCTCCCCCACGATCTCCGGCAGCGAAAATGCTGCTGGGGTTGGTGGTCCCCAGACCTCCTCTCCCTTCTTCGTGGCCGGCAGCTCCCCTTGGTGGGGTTCCGGCCACAGTACTTCCTGCTGCGATGCGGAGCAACAGGCACCCCCAGGCGATGCGGAGCGGCTGGCAACCCCAGGCGATGCGGAGCGGCTGGCAACTCCAGGCGAAGCAGTCCCAGTGACCCCAGGCGACGCGGAGCGACAGGCAACCACAGGCGATGCGGAGCGACAGGCAACCCCAGGCGATGCCAGGCAGGCATCCTGGGGCGAAGCGTGGCAGGCATCCTTGGGCAAAGCGTGGCAGGCATCCTTGGGCGAAGCGTGGCAGGCATCCTTGGGCGAAGCGTGGCAGGCATCCTTGGGCGAAGCGAGGCAGGCATCTTTGGGCGAAGCGAGGCAGGCATCCTTGGGCGAAGCGAGGCAGGGAGTCCAGACAAGCTGGGGTGCGGGCGTTGGCCCTCTTCTTGGCCACTGCGGCCGGGCGGTTCTTCCCCGTGCTTCCCTCAGCAGCCTAAGCAAGGGCTGCAGAGGAAAGCCAGCATCTATTCCTGGTCCTTCAGGTGCAGGGAGAGGCAGCTCCTGTTCCTGTCCTCTGCTGGTGGGGGAAGTGATACCAGCAGGCATTCATCCTCTGCTGGTGGAAAGGGACCCAGCAGGCATTCACCCTCTGCTGGTGGACGGGGGCCCCGCAGGCATTCACCCTCTGCTGGTGGAGGTGGCAGAAGCAGAGGCAGCTCCTGCTGCTCTGCCCCTGGAGGTGGAGGTGGCGAAGGCAGAGGCAGCTCCTGCTGCTCTGCTGCTGCCGGTGGAGGTGGCGGAGGCGTGTAGTCTCCTGGCAGCGGAGGTGGGAGCAGCATGTAGTCTACCCTTGTTACAGTGGACTGGTGCGGCTCTCCTTCCTGCTCTGGAGACAGCGGTGGGACCTCTCCCTCTGGCGCTGGAGACAGCAGCAACAGCTCCTCTCCTCTGGCGCTGGAGACGGCTCCTCTCCCTCTGGCTCTGGAGGCAAAACCAGCAGGCATTCTTCCTCTGCTGGTGGAGACTTGGGCGGTGGACGATCTGACTTCCTCTTCCTCTTTCCCCTTCTCTGCCTCCTCCTCACCTTCCTCTCCTGGGCCAGTTCCTCCTTTCCCTCTTGGTAGGGGCAGCACACCACCGGGTGCCTGAACTCCCCACAGGCAAGGAACCAACCTTGGTCCTCTAGACCACCGAGGAGGTCTTCCAAATCCTGGCAGCCATCTCTCCAGCTCCAGCCTTCCATTTCTTTTTTTTTTTTTTTTTTTTTTTTTGTGTTTTGTTGTTTTTATGAATGTTTGCGGTTCCTGCTCTGGTCTGCGTCTAGGGGGCGCTGGTAATCCCGGTTCTCACACCACGTGTCACAAAGACAGCCGGAGTGGGTGACGTCAGACCAGAGCCAGGAAATAAATAACAACAGAGGTGGAGTTCGGTGGAGCTGAGCGAATGGCTTCGCTCAGCATTTAATGAATGAACAGACAGTCAGAAAATAAACGGTTGTAACAAACACAAAAACACAGGACACGGCACATTAGCCAAAACAAGAGATAAACCAAACGGACTAACACTACACAAAACACGGTGAGTAGATATTTTAAATACGATTATTCTTATCACAATTATTTACCTCCGTCTCCAACCCCATTCTCCACTCACCGAACACACAACCCTGAGTGGGTGAAAACATGCTGCTTTTATGCAGCTGTACCGAGACTCGACTGCTAATCAATCATTCAATTGGAGTCGCGGTACAACTGCACGTGAATTAATAAAGTGCAATTTCCCATGCTCACATATTATTACTTTTTACTTGCATGTGAAGTGCTGTGCAATCCTCGTGCCTAAATACAAATATACATTTTAAACACTTGTGTTACACAGACCCGTTTATATCCTGTGTACCGATGACTAAACACCAACATTAAAACACAACACATAACACAAAATATACATAGGGGAGGGCACTTTGCCACAGGCCTGCAGAGTTTTTATTGAGAGCTACTTCAACATTTTTCCTGCTTTGGCAAAACTTGCAGCAGTTGCAATTACGATACCTGTATCTTGCGTACTAGCAGAACAGGGTTTTAGCTGAGCGTCAGAACAGAGTGCAGACCAGCAAACACTCTCATTAACATGAAGATCCTCTAAAACATGAGAATTGCAATGGAAGCTCCTGAGAATTATTAAGACTTTGATTTGACATGAGTCATTTTTTGACCTGGGTGCTAAAAAGAAAATGCAAAGAACTTTTAAACAGCAAAACTGTAAATAGTTATGATGTTGACAGCTACCCGCAGAGACACTGGTACATGTTCTACAACACTGAATTTTACATTGTGAATGGAAGATTTTCAAAAGAAAACATTTCATGGTAACCTTGTCCTTATGTCTATTTCTACTACCATTATGTATACTGTGTACTTTGTTAATCTGAAATGGTATACTGAAAAATAATATACCTATGTTGATGCAATATGCAGATGTTATGGTTGAAAACGCAGATTTTTAGATGGTATGCTTTTAATAAATGCAAACTTTTAAAGGCTAACATGACCTCTGCCACATTTGATTTATTTATTTTACTTTTTATTTTTAATTTCTTGCTATTGTTGTTTCTTCACAGTAAACAGTAGCCATAGACGCATTTTCATAAGGTAAAAACATGAGGTTTACTTGTGCTGTAGCTGAACGAGAAACCAAACAAAAACTGAAATTTAATTTTAAAAACTTCTAAAAAAACAAAACAGGGAAACGGCATTATACATCAGCTGTTCAGAGGAAATTGCGTGAAGCTGGCCTAACTGGAAGAATTGCTGCAAAGAAACCATTGTTAAGAGTGCAGAATAAGAGGAAGAGACTTGTCTATTATAGCCAGCGCTAAAAAACACAGAAACTGGACGTTTGAGGCGTGGAAGTCGGTCTTATGGACTGATGAGCCAAAATTTGAAATATTTGGGTCCAACTGCCAAGTATCTGTAAGAAGAAGAGAGGGTGAGCGCATGAGTTCTGCATGTGTGGTTCCCACTGTCAAGCATGGAGCATGGTCTGGGGTTGCTTTGCTGGTGACAGAGTTGGTGATCTTTACCAAGTCCATGGCAAGATCAACCAGCATGGCTATCATAGCATACTTCAGAGGCATGTCATTCCATCAGGATTACGGCTAGTTGGGCAGTCCTTCATTCTTCGGCAAGCTAATGAACGGAAACACACCTCAAAGTTGTGCAAGAACTATCTGGTGAAGAAGGAAAGTGAAGGACAACTCAATCTAATGACCTGGCCTGCCCAGTCTCCAGACCTCAATCCCATAGAACTTGTATGGGACAAACTGGACAGAAGTGTCAAAGTAAAGCTACCCACAAGTGCCCTACATCTCTGGGAATTGCTGCAGAAGAGCTGGGAAGACATGTTGGGTGATTTCCTGCTGAAACTTGTTAACCGAATATCTGGTGTTTGTGAGGCTGTTATTAAGGCAAAGGGTGGCTATTTTTTAGGAATCCAAGATTTAGAGACAATTTTAAATTTTCTTCAACACTGCTTTGATACTCCTTATGTTTTGTTTTGTATATTGTAACACGTGTTTTTATTTTCAAGTATTTACAGAAACGTATACGACGTAAAACATTGTCAATTATGAAAAATACCTAGTTTCAAGCAGGTGTACTCAAACTTTTGACTGGTACTGTATGTGTGTGTGTGTGTGTATTATATTATATATATATATACTATATATATCTATATATATATATATATATATATATATAGTATATACATATATATATATATTTTACTTGTACATTAAGATTCTCATATGAGTACAGATAATTCAAAAACAGCAAACAGCTCTGTATCCAAGGAGAACCGTTGTAACTAATTATTAAAATAGTGAGTTTCCAGTTTATAAATTACTTTCCTATAAATGCGTATTTTAAAAACTGTACCTCGTAGGGAAGTTTATCAAAGTATCCATTATTGGTGTGTTCATTAATGTCTGTGTCTCCAAACTGCTTACGTAGTCTTTCTGCTTCATGAGCATCCTTTTCTTCGTCGCTGTCACTAAAATCGTTGATATCTATCACTGGCATCTTGTACAGGGACAGTAAAGGCCTCTCCTTCACTCCACGTAGAACAACAGCATCCAGCTCAGTGTAATACTCCAGCAGCGAGCTGTTCACTTCTAAACGTATTAGGTTGGTAGGGAAGTTTATTTGCTTGATGCACGGTGAGAACTGACGAGCCTGATGTGTGACCATTTTTGACGGCTCTCCCAACCACAGTACCTCCCATCTGAAAAAATAAAATAATTTAAATACATTGTATTTCAGGAGCTTTCAAATATTTTAAATTTTAAGATTAAACATCCAAGAAGTTCTCCAACAAGAGTGTAGTAATAACTTAACACTGTGCAGTTACTACTGACTGTATAAGGTAAGTACTCTGCTTCTTACACAGCTTGATTGACAGTGGCTTTGATCAGCATTGCAGCTGTCACTGTCTCACAGACCCACATATACAGTCAATATAAAGTACATGACAAACACAGATAGAATGTAATGTAGGAGGCGTTATGAATTCATGTTCTTCTAAATCCGTACTGTGGACAGACACAATGTAATAATCAAATTTAGAAAGCAGTATGTGCATATATTTTTTATTCCGTATCTAGATCAGTATTATAATAACTATGTAAATGTGTTTGCTGAATGATTAGGAAGTTGGGGGGACATGTTATATATATATATATATATATATATATATATATATATATATATATATATATATATATATATATATATATATATAACATCACATGCCTGACCATTTTTTTTTTTTTTTTTTAGTTAAGATTACTTTGATACAGAGTGTTAAGACTGCTTTTGGTGTGTAAACCTAAACATTTAAGACATTTGCTATCAAACCTTGTACTGTGTGGGAAGTTTTTTTTGACTAATCTTCGCTCTGCATGACATCGTTAACACCTGCACAATGTGAGCTGATTTCTTTTGGCTGCTGTAGGACTTAATAGGCCTACTTAGTCCTCCTAGGTTATTAAAACAATTTACAAGGTACACATTTAACACCCAAACTCAAATAAACAAGTTTCATGTTGTCGCTGTGTTCTAACAATGCTACTTAATTTAAAATAACTGTAGCAGGCTCTTTTATTAATGAACATCCCTTACTTTAACAATTAAAGACTGTTATTTTAATAAGATTACGTGTTGCTGTAAAATTGATTGTAAAATGGGACTGTACAATCATTTTTAATAAAAGTCAATGGCTTTACTTATCTTACAGTGCAGTACTGAAATCATAACTTAAGACTGATTAATGTAACACAACTTTATGTACAGATGATAAAATACAAATTCTTAGCTTTATTTACGGAAGTGCTTCCAGCTAAATATGATTGATAAGGGGCATAAATGCGACCTAATAGAGTTTACCTTATTTCTGCTGGTAGATTCTGAGAGAATGGGTTGAGTGAGCAGGCAAGGATCCGAATAACAGCCCCAGGGTGGTAGGTTTCAAGAATATCAATGGACGTGGGGTAAACAGGCTCCTCAAAAGCCAGCTCTACATAGTCCTGACTCTGAAACTTTTCCGGTGTTCTTCGAAAGGGCTGGGGCGCACTGGCACACTGCTCCCACCATTTACCGTACATCCTAAAAACTGCTGTCTGTGTGAAATCGCCAGAACTAGGGTAGACATTGGGCATGCCAGCCAAGTTCCACATGGTGTAAGACATGCTGTTCTCGCTGCCATAGTGAGAACTAAAGTCGACAATTTCTTTGACATACTGTTCCACTTCGACAGCGAGAGGTAGTGTTCGCTGGTTGGACTCAATGGCTCGGCGACTGTTCATGATCTCTCCTCTTGTCCCTATCCTGGCCCGGCGCCGTAGGCAGATATAGTAAAACATGCTCAGAACTGTTAGCATAGGAAACATTGGTATTTAATTTGAGTATGTTCAAAGCAGCAGAGGCAGCCTTGGTTTCTCTTTACACCACATGCATGTCCTGCAAGGTTAACAAAAGAGAAGATAACATATAACAGCAGCAAGAAGAAATAACCTTTATTTGCAGAGCAGAAACTTGTGTTATTGCATAAAGCACCTATTTTTTATATAACCAAAGACAGGTGGCAAATGCATACCTTGGTTATTCCCCAGTTAAAATGCAGTAATAAAATCCAGCTGTGGCTTATCCCAGCTGGGTATAGGTTGATAAAATCAAGCCCTTTGCAAACCAGGAGAGTTGATTCCTGCTGATGCTGTTGTACTGTAACACTTTAAAACTCCTACCCATAGTAGTTTGATAATGTGCTGTGTCCAGAGCCTTTTCCTCAATAGACATGTAAAACACTGCTTGGTGAGCAAACACTGCAAGGGATGATGAAAATGGAGATAAACTGAACTCACTAATATAAACTAGGATGTGCCACTCAATTACTTCTTTTTTTGTAGGATGTAACTGTTATTTTGTATAGTAACTATTGATATTGTTTGTTCAATAATGCAGCATTTGTCATTTATTTTTACAAGGACTTATATTTAAAAACTTTTTTTTTTCTAATACTTGTGCTCGTGTTTATCAACTTGAGGAAAACCTTTTTTTTATAGCGAACTCTGAAATTGACAGAAATAAACTGCACAAAATCCGGGTAATGTGGTTGCAGATAACAAAAGACAGTAACAGTAGGCCATCTTTTTGACAAAGTCCCACATAAAAGATTAATTCCCAAACTGAATGCAGTAGGGATTCAAGGAAATGTATAAACATGGATTAGGGAGTGGTTAACATGGTTAACAGAAAGTACTGATTAGAGGAGAAATCTCAGAATTGAATAAGGTAACCAGTGGAGTACCACAGGGATCAGTATTAAGTCCTCTGCTATTCGTAATCTACATTAATGACTTGGAATCTGGTATAGTAAGAAAATTTGTTGAATTTGCAGACAACACAAAAGTAGGAGGAGTGGCAAACACTGTTGCAGCAGCAAAGGTCATTCAAAATGATCTAGACAAGATTCAGAACTGGGCAGACACATGGCAAATGGCATTTAATAGAGAAAAGTGTAAGGTACTACACACAGGAAATAAAAATGTACATTATAAGTATCATATGGGAGATACTGAAATTGGAGAAGGAATCTATGAAAAAGACCTAGGAGTTTTGGTTGACTCAGAAATGTCTTCATCTAGACAATGTGGGGAAGCTATAAAAAAGACCAACAAGATGCTTGGATATATAGTGAAAAGTGTTGAATTCAAAGCAACAGAAGTAATGTTAAAACTTTACAATGCATTAGTAAAACCTCATCTAGAATATTGTGTTCCGTTCTGGTCACCTCGCTACAAAAAGGATATTGCTGCTCTAGAAAGAGTGCAAAGAAGAATGCCCAGAATTACTCTGGGTTTAAAAGACATGTCATATGCAGACAGACTAAAATAATTTAATCTATTCAGTCTTGAACAAAGAAGACTAAGTGGCGATCTGATTCAAGCACTCCAAATTCTAAAAGGTATAGACAAAGTCGACCCAAGGGACTTTTTCGACCAGAAAAAAAATAAACAAGGACTAGGGGATCACAAATGGAGATTAGATAAAGGGACATTCAGAACATAAAATAGGAGGCACTTTTATACACAGAGAATTGTGAGGGTCTTGAACCAACTTCCTTGTAATGTTGTTTAAGCTGACACCCAGGGATCCTTAAGAAGCTGCTGATGAGATTATGTGATCAATAAGCTATTAACAACCAAACGATGGGTCGAATGGCCCCCTTTCGTTTGTAAACTTTCTTATGTTCTTATCTCCTTGCCCCTCAGTGCACTAGCGTACAAATCCAAGAGGACAACACCACTGTCAATAGACATTTCACACTGGCCCTGATTTACTGTACGAAGCGCTACGTGGGGAAAACTAACGTTTGGAATGGTATCGTTTCAATTTTAATGTATTACCAGTGTCTAGCAGCACTCAGTATAACATTTAAAAATATTTTAATACACTAAACATGACACAGTTATACCATTTTCAACACAGTTCCAGTTGAAATAGAAAATTAAGGGAAAAAACAAATAATGACAAAACTGTGTAGAGGCTGTATTTTCTAAATCCCTAACGTTTTACATTATTTTCAATGACACAGCAAATAATCTGTACTCAAATCATCAACGGTCACGACACTCGCTTTGGTGATCAAATCAAAACTATGCATCCGCGTGTAAACAATTGTATTGTCATTGGTAGAACAGTTACTGTAAAGAAAACAGCAGTACCAGAACCTCACGGTACCATGCCTTGCCTTAACCACACATTTATATTTCTTCCTTAGCTGGTGATTCTGAATGTAACTCATTCGTGTGGTACTATAGATCTACAAAGGAAATAATACTCACAACATCGCTAAATATGAATTCTGAAAAACAATTTACCATTTCTCGAACGCCTTGATCCCCTGTACTACCGCTACCAATGCTGTCATTAGCTGTTTCTATGTTTATCTCTAACATCAACATCCTTCTATATCCGGAAGCATGGGGTAACAGGGGATCTTTGGGTACTGTAGTCCTTATTTAGTCGGCCGGTTGTTAATTTTCAAGTCGAATCTTCTTAAAAGACTCTGCATTCCAGAATCCTGTAGCGCACGAGAGGCGGGTTTTAATGTTTTGTTGGCATTAAACGTGCTTCACATTGGTCCATCGATGTGCCTGTTATTTGTGTTAAACTAGCTGTACGTTAGTAAAAGCCTTAACACTCGGTAGAGATCATTCTTACAGTATTTTTGGGACAGACCAAGACTGCTGAGTCCTCTGCGTCTGCGCAGTTATCAGACAGTCAGTTACGTTTGTAGAATTGAGATTGTGTGTCCGCTCATTGACAGGTTGTTAATTCAAGTTGGAAATGATATAATTTTAAATTAACCAATGTTGTTGTTTTCTTTTATTGATTATAAATACAATTGTAATAATTTAGGTCATATTAATCATTGTCATTGGGTTTTATGAAGCTTTACAAACATTACTAGCTCAGGTGGAACACAGTTGTGAGTTATTACAACTCAAAAGGTAAAAAACAAACAAACAAACTCAAAACAGCTCAAAACAGCACTGTATATGACATTTGAGCTCGTAAAATGTCACATGATCATACTACCCCACAATTTTTTTTTTTTTTTTTTTTAACTATTTTTACCACATTGCCAGTAACGTACCTACCCTAGGATGTATTAGGCCCTAGTCTGTCCCAAACACTGAATGTTATCATACGTTGAGAGATACGTTGAGATTAGTGTAACGCATCAGGCATGTTATTGGATTAATAAAGCTGAATGTATTTGTGAGGTAGTCTCCCTAGCTTTAAATAGTAAACAGGAACATAGTGTTGATAGTAATTCACAAACTTTTCTGTACAATATTATTCTGAAGCAATACCGCTGTATACTGTTTGCACCCCATAGAAAATGAACTGTGTGATATCTATCTATCTATCTATCTATCTATCTATCTATCTATCTATCTATCTATCTGCATTTAACAATTTAAACTGTACTTTAACACAGTGCAGGTTGTTTTTCTTTAATAATGTTGAAATGAAAATGAATACAAAGAAATTGTTATAGAAAACATAACTAGCCAAATCAATCAATTAATCAATTCATTTTTATATAGTGTCTTTCATGGCAAGCCATCCCAAAGTCTTTACAAGACAAGCAAAAATTAAACTATGATATCAAACATTAATTACAACAATTAAAAATACTAACAATTGAAGTGACTTGAGTTCCTCCAGTGTCAAAGTTTCTGACAACTGGATGCATGGAATTAATTACAGTGGGAGGGAGCGCAAGAAGAAGAACTCTGACCTGCCAGAGTGACACACCTAAATAAGAGAACGGTCAGCAGCTTCAAATCTGAAGAGTGTAGCTGATGTCTAGGAAGATAGGGATGCAGCAATTCAGATAAATATATAGGTCCTGTTCCTCGAACAGCCTTATAATTCAACAGCAAAATTTTAAATGTAATACAAAACTTCAACGGGCAGCCAGAGCAAATTTTCCAAAACAGGTTTAATATGCTCAGTCCTTTTTCTACCAGTCAATATTCGTGCAGCTGCATTTTGGACCAGTTGTAACTGATTCACCTTGTGAGAAGGCAGCCCAATCAACAATGCATTACGGTAATCAATACACAATGTTACTAAAGCATGGATCAAAATCTCAGCATCCTTCTGTAAAAGGTAAGCGCAAACTAGCAATGTTTCGTAGGTGGTAGAAAAAAGACTTAACCACCAATGAAACATGAGTCTCAAATCTAAGACCAGAATCTAAGGATACTCCCAGAATCCTGGCGGAAGTGGACACTGCAATGACACGACAACAAAAAGTTAGGGAAAGTGATGTAGTTTGAAGTTGTTTCCTAGTGGCTACCAAAATAATTTCTATTTTATTAGAATTCAACTGTAGAAAGCTTTTAGTCATTCAGACAGTAATACTGTACAAACAAACAGATAACCTAGAATCAGCAATTGTAGTACCAGTAGAGAATTCAATAAACACTTCTGTGCCATCAGCATAAGAATGGAAATGTAATCCATGCTTTTAAATTACAAATGGTTATATAGAACACTCATTTGTGACTCTTTGGGTAGTCCATTGGGTAGTCCCAGATAACTGCTAAACTGCTAACTCTCTTAAGGCCAGCACAAATCCAGACAACACTGCACCATTGTTCCTAGATTCATAGTATATTCACCACATGCACGTTAGCACTCACTGTGGACTTGTGATCGTGTGTTGTGTGTGTTTAATAACTGTTTATTATTTCAGGACTGTAACCCGTAGTTTAAACATTCCTGGGATTATTATTTGCAGTCACAAACAACCAGGATTACAAAGCATCCCCCAAATAAAACATTGTTTGGATTGAAATCACTTGTTTGTCTTGACTTGTGCACCACATCACTTCCACCCAGTTTGCCACAGCCCCTCATTCATAAATTATGCACTTTACTAACTCTATTTCACAGGTGCCTATGAAGCCAGTTAGAGTGGTGACATATGCAGATTATATCTTTGTAAGTGTAATAAACAGCTTTGATATGCAGGTTTTAATTGATTTTCAAGAGAGTTTTATTAGCTAAAATGAACTGAACAAAGAGCAATGCATTCCTAATAAGATACTGGGAGGGAAGTGGGAAGAGGAGTGCTATATTGTCCAGAAGGGAAGAGTTGAGTTTTACAGGTGTTATCTGAAGAGGTGTGTCAAGTGGCGTTGGAAGATGGTCAGGGACTAGGCAGTCCCAACATCTGTAGGAAGGTCGTTCCACCACTGAGGGGCGAGGAAGGGGAAGGAGCGGGCTCTGGACGCAGGGGAGCATAGCAGAGAGGTCGGGTGGAGGTGAAATTCGGTCATTAGCCAAAGGCACTTGATTATTCTTGATATTTACCAGTAAATGTTCGAAGTAAAGTGCTATCATGTGTATTTCGGACATTTACCGTTTTGCTTGTTAAATGTCTACATTTACCAGTAAATCTTAAGATTGGCCTAGTCAGACTTTTACCGTAACATACTGTACATACACACACACATGTATATATTATTCTTATTTGTGTGACAAAAAACAGGTTTCTATTTCTGTGCTTTTCTTTATCTATAGGATTAATTTCCCAGAAACTGATCTTTTCAAAAAACTATTTTCCACACTCTGCAGTAACAAATACGCAGTGACATACTAGGGGCCACAGCTGTAAATTGGAGAAATCAGTAGCATGGAAAACTAGAATACCATGATCTACAAGCAGACACGGCATACACCAGACCTAGGGTTGATTTGAATTACAATTACAGTAAAAAGTAATATAAATAGCTCCACACATTAACATGCTTACTCTGTTTATTCCATCAAGCAGTAATCACAGGTACAAATACAGAAACAAACTATATAAAGCTTTTCCAAACAAATGGGGTCACTAAAAACTGGTTAAAAATTTGAGAATGTTCGCTCAATGTAAAACACAAAACTTGTACTAAAGAAACTTACTGAAGAATGTCTGGCATGTTTCATCATAACTGAAATGAACAAGCGGTTATATGTAAAAATGGTGGAGGGGGGCAATTTTTGTTTTACAACTACAATACTAAAATGCAATGATGACATGGATTAATAACTCTACTGTCAGCAAGTTACAGAAATTATCCTCTAGTTTTACGTAGTAAATGCTGTAACCTCAGGTACGTTCGCCTTTAAAATACATTCCTCTAGTCTCTCTGTCGTAACCCGCAGCAATTTCACATAACCATCCTAAGATAACCAGATCTTTCCTTGTACTATTGGACATCATAGTTTTACCTTTGACTTGAACTTTTCTGAGGAAGCTAACATAGAAGTCATCATCTATATCATGTTCAGAAGAAGATGCAGGTTCAGTTATTTCACCAACATTGTATGTGGGGTTTTATTTTCACCCGGCATAGCACAGACATTCACATCTCCTGTGGTTTGGCCAGAAGGTTCATTAGATGAAGCTCCTAAGTTCAAAGTCACCCCATACAAATTGAGATAGCATGTCAGGCCACTGACAGGTGTCAACATATCATCTGGTGGTGGTGGTGGTGGGGAACAGTATACAAAACACTATTGCAAGTGATACAACTATTGTTTACTAAAACAATTCTCTGTTATATCTCAACTCAGGTCTGTTCTACAATAAAGATAATTCCCCTTTGACATTAGCCAAGTGTACAGCATACTAGCCTAAACTACATTTCTTTCATTGCATTCAAAGAAAATGTCAATAACAAGTAGACAGAGAGATCTCTGGTTATATAACAATATAATTACATTTTCTTTAAACAAGCAGACCACAGTCTGCAAGGGCAATATGAAAGCAGACCAGGGATGTCTTCAGGGTACTGTATTGGAAGCAATGATTAGTTTTTTGGACAGCATACATCTAACTGAAAGAACTTGATGATTATGAAAGGAACAACAAATGCAACACCTGTCTTTTTCTTTGAAATAATAGAAGGGCAAAAATTGAAACATTGTAAAATATGGAATTGTTCAAAGTGAGGCAATGTAAGGCAGACATTGAAGCAATTGTAGCTGACAGGATTGGAATATAGGAGAGGGAGAGGTTGCCATGAAATATTATAATATTATGTTCCTATGGAAGTCATCCTCAAAGAGCTCCCATTCACCCTCAGAACCATACTGTACCTTGAAAAAAGATTACCTTGTGAAACAATACTTGTAGTAAAACAAGCTTCCTTCCTTACCTCCAATAGACATTTGCACAAAATTACTTGTAGCAGTAATAGGTTATAAATGACAAACTTCCTTTGCCATTGAAAATATATTTTGTAAACTGAATGAGTTGAAGATCTAAACTAAGCACACACACACACATCATTGTGAACAAATTCTATGGTATTTGCCACATTTAAATGTTTGAACAGCCTTAGATACACGCAGATAAACACGCTTTATGAATATAAGGGGAAAACCGACCGTGAAACATTAACACATAGCTAGACTATACAACCTACTTCTTAGTTTTGGTTGATAACATATTGTGGGGAATGCTTGTCTTGATTTACCTTACCTTTTTTATATTCACTATCTATAACTAATCAGAAATATTTGATCATCTAGTAACCTAACTCAAACAAATTGCTTGGCATTGTTGTCTTCACATACAGCAATACAATAATTGTAATACATTTTATAGATTTGCCCTTTATCATCATAACTAAATGGTGGGCAGTTGGAAGATCCCACTGTCCGTTTGGTTGTTAAAGTGCTTGTAAGTGAAGGCAGGGCTCTCAAGAGGGTAACAGAAAGAGACTGGAAGAGGAGAGCTCTCTTAATTGCTCCAGTAGAGCAGGGCAAAGAAACAGAGACAGGTCGACAGAAGAAAAGCAGGAGAAGAAAATAGTGGGTAAACAGAAGGAAGCATTGGGAATACAACTCATAGAATGATGCCATTTTTACTACTGTGTATTGGTTGGTTTTCTTTGCTGCCTTCTGCCTTACAGATTCTCTTTCACCACTCTTTGCTTTGCTAAGTAAAAATGTATACGTTTAATGTCATATACCCTGATTAGCACCTATCTTAGACTACCTTACTAAAGTATCATAAGGTAGTTCAAGATGAATGCTAATCAGGGTCTGTGAAACCAGCTGCAAATAAATTAGGGGGTTGATTTGATTAAGCTTTAGCCTAGATAAGTGGGATAAAATGGTTAATGCAATCCAGGGTGATTCCCCTGAGCTGTACAACAATTTTATGATTCTATACTTTTCTTAAAAAGACAAAATGCATTACTTGAAAGTTAAAGTTTTGATATAAACTACTACCATTATTATTATAAAACGGGAGGCAGAGATGCTGCTCTCCGATTGGTCAATCACACATCCACCCAATAAAATATTTTTCAACATCATGAAAACAGGAGCCATATCATAACAACATATTGACAGCTAAACATTAAGCTGCTGACACATAAACAAAAACAAAAAAGGAGGGGGGGAAATTGAAGATAACGGGGACTCCATGCTTCCCTGTCCTGTCAGGAAAATTAATGCGATAGAGAACAAAGCTTAGACCACAAATACTTTGTTATACATATTTTCATTACATCTTTGGCCTTTGGCCTTCCTCTTCGAGGTACTCTTGCCCATAATTTAGTTTGCTGGAGAGGCTGACTGTAGGGAAGCCATGAGCAGGGGGACCTTGACGAAAAATCTGTTATACATATTTTTTACAGACATCTACCACCCACCCCTCCTACCATTTTGACACTGCATGTGCCGCCAACTCTCCTACAAACAGCAGGGGTTCATTCTATCGAACGTAGGGAAACCCAAGATCACTAATGACCGGCACAACAAATGGTAGGTAAACCTACTTACTCTATGATCGGTAGAAACAATGAGCCCTATTAAATCAATTTGATTCCTAATACCTCGAGCCAAAACCGACTTGTAGTTAGAGGGTGCCTAATTTAGTGCTGGGAACCATTGCTTTGCTAAATTATGCATCTAAATTCAAATTAGTTCTTCATCCACACTTTTTTTTAAATCCAATGGCTGGATGGCAAAACAACAGTAAATAATAGCAACGGTAATGAAGCAATACAGTGGTGTGTATTGCTTATTTGTAATCTTTGGGTTGGCCCCGAAATAATAACACTGCCGTTTTTACTTCACCCACATGTAACATATACATAAACACAAACACAAACACCAGTCCATAGTGCATGCTCGAGTGCTCATGGCGAATACAGTTCTTTAGTGTTAAACAAAAGTGCAGTGTTCTTGATCCGGGTTTAATGCTGGCCTTTGGTGACAGCTCTGGATTGTGTTAGCCATCCAAATAATTACCTAACAACAAACAAAAACAAACAGGTCGGTTTTTAATATAACCATTCACAAAGGAACAGATCACATCACTACGTCCACTTTTTATAACGTGGCCCATGACCCCTTCATCAAAAAGCACATCTGCTCCTCCAATACACGGATGCCACTCTGTTTTCCATCCAGGTCATGTTTGTATACCGTAGCTTTGCCCCCTTTCTAGATGGCCGACTTCCATCTAACCCTGGGAATCAACTGTCCTGCCATTTAGTGCAGGGCATTCTATTATGCTTCTGCCTCGCAGGTCGGAAGGGAGATCTAACACCAAGAATCATTCGATCTCTGTCACAGTGCCTAATTAGTATGTTAGTATGTAATGATAATAAATATAATTTTATTATCTAATACATATTATATAGTACTCCATGATACTGAGATGTGGTAAAATATCACAAAGGTATTGGGTTAGGTGGGTCATGCCTCATAACACACACAGCTGTTGTGATATTTCAGCACAACACAACAAAATGTCGGTATGATAATTCTGAAATAACTAATTATATTTAGTGCTATAATTAGTTATTTAAATTCTTAATTCATATAAACTGCTAATTTTTTCCCCACTAAGTAAGAATTGATATCCCAAGAAAATAAATGAACTAGATTGATGGTCTCAGGGGTGTTTTTTACATGCAAAACTAAACATCAATTAATAAATAGATTACAAAAAAAAAAAAAAAATCACACTAAAACAGATGCAATGAAGGAAACCTAAGATCAAAAGATAAAGCTCCAAGTCTCTATATTAGGTGCAGCAGTAGTAAACACTGTGGATCTGAACATCAAATAAATTCTGGGTTTAACTCCTAACTCCCTCACGGAGTACTAACCTACTAATGGGCAGCTAATGATTTAAATATCCTTCGCATAGCTCTTCTCTCACTTGGTCTTTCCACCACACTCCTGGCCTTAGCCCATCATGACCATTAGCAGGTGGATTCAGGGTCTTGAAATGTAAAGTGTAGTTTTCTCCCTGCTCTTAAAGCTGAAGGACTACAATGTTTTACCCTGTGGTTATTGTTGGTATAGGCTCTGCACTATCCGAGCTCCTATATATCTCCCCTCTATAAATCTACTACACCAATATAACATATATATATATATATATATATATATATATATATATATATATATATATATATATATATATATATGGGCCAGAATTTATTAATACACAATAATATATCTCAAGCCATAATTACTTGCTCAAAACTGATCAGAGACACACTTTTCTGTAGTAATATATTTTGACCCATATTATTATTTGACATAGTCTCTGTTACTTAAATCTGGTTGCCTTTACCTTCTTACCGTCTTCCTGCATTCATTATGTCTGCACAGGTAACGGTCAACATTGCTAAAAATGCTTTGGAGAGAACTTGATTTAAAGTAATTCCCTTTTGTTTTTTGTTTTTTTTTTTACTGACAAGATGCAATTCGAAATGTGTTTGTCCAGGTCTTTTTCAGGTATCTGGTGAGATTCTCTCGTTTCTTCCACTGAAGACGAATAAGACATTGTGATGTTTGTGTCAGTTTTTATTCTTGTATCTTAATTTTTTTGATCTTTTAAAAACATTTGTTTAAATTCTTCTGTTACTGGTGTGAACCTTGTTTTTGTCGAATTGTTGATATTTTTGTTTTGAATGTAGTCTATTATTGTCTGCTTTACAGGGCTTGTTTAACTGATGATAAATATGGTAGTTGTTGACATTAAGTGGCACAGGCAGGCATTGCACACTGTTGACATAGGCAGGAGTAATATGAAACAAATATTAGTCATGTTCATACATATGAACGTAACTAATATCATGATTTATTTTTTTTTATACAATTTCCCCATAACATCCCCAAAACCTCATTGCTGTTAACTTTTTAATATCAATATCTTATTGTTTTCACAAAATAATTAAATTATCATTTCATCTGGTAACATACAATAAACAAATCACAAGTATCAGTTAATAACTGTGTTGTTGTTCTTTTGCAACACAGCTGGCCTAGTGTTGTGTTATTGTCACTCCTGGGAACAGCATGTTGTCAGGTGAGGGACCTTTTTTTTGCTTTGTTTGTTGCCATTGTAGAAGACGACTACATACTGTTCTTATGTGACAATGCCCCATGTATCAAACTATGGGGCTGGAAGAGGTGACTGAAGGCTGCAGTGCTTTAGGTAATGCTTTCCAGGTTTACCGACATGTCTTTTGCCTTGAGATACAGTATTACACCAAGTGAAGGAAAAAAATGGTTTGTACAAAAAAAATTTGGATCTAGCACAGCCATCATATCAGTGCTTACATCACTGTAAACAACAGAAGCAGACTGGATATACAGCCTAATTTACCCAAATTTGTCTTGGTTAATAGATAGGTGCATTGAAACACATAAAGCAAGCTGTACTTTGATGTAATTTTTGTCACCCACAACTCCACACCTGTTGGATTTGATAAACTAGACTTGATAAACTAGGAGCAAAGTGACCAAGAGGGTGTGCATGAGAATATATACAGGGGCATTGCCATGTATATCTTTAAAAGTGAGAAAGAAGATCTTGATTTATTACTTAAAAGTAAATCATGAGTTAACAATAATAAAAGTATGATATAGTTGATTCGCTTCACCAAGCAGAGTTCAGCCCTATCTTTGAGCTCGTAGGTTTCATTCAAAGTATCTCAATGCCTTTTTTAATACTGAAAGATCATATTATCTAACATAAATACTTTTACATAAAAAAAAAAAAAATGTTTAACATGCTGAATAAAACATTTGTCAATCAGAAATCTCAAAGAATGTGCTGATGTGACATTTATTCTTTCATAAATCAGCATATTCTCCTGTGGCTTGCCTTTTCCTTCTCTTCTGAAACACAGCTAGGGGCACAAATCACACTTTGGGGCATGTTGATGATTGCCAGTCACGATTCCTGCCTTGTTTACTATAATGAGGAGGGTAATAAATGCATTTGACCGTTCTTGGCTGGCATTTGCATAGATGAATGATTTGTCCAGTCATTTGCTCTCCAGTGATTTGAGCCCCTATTGTCAGCACAAAGAGCATTCAGTCTCCCTGGAATCCGCGACAGCCAATCTCTCATTAGCAAACATCCTGTGCCAAGAATGAGTCAGATAATTACCGCTGAATAGCTAAACTGTTTCAAAAAAGACATTTTATTTGACAGCACCAAACATCAAGGGTTTTTTTTTTTGAATTGCTGACATTCAAAAAAGTCAAAGAGCATTTTCTTAAAAAAAAAAAAAAAGAAGAACAAAAAGGCCCTCTGTAAAAAGTCTGATAGTTTTATCCCAAGGCTGACCTTTTAACTCCAGCCAATGGAAGAGCAAATATCACCTGACATTAAGGAAGGTTTAAATAAAGCTGTATATAAGTATTTGCAAGTTTAGTTGTGTTTAAATTCCAAGCTTTAGTTTTATATCAGATGGTACTTTATTGTTTACCGTTAATACACAGCTCTCTGTTTCAGTTTATACCTTCTTTTGTGACAGGACCAGGATGGGTATTATTATTATTATTATTATTATTATTATTATTATTATTATTATTATTATGAGTTAAAAATTAAAAGTTAAAGGAATAAATTAATGAATGGTCCTTACACAGTTACGTATAGTGCACATCTTTTACATATTTAACTATAAACATGGCCTAACCATGATAACCAGATTCGTGATCAAAATGTTAATAAACAAGGCAGTCAATGGTCAGACACACAAGAAGGAGTCACACACCAGAATTGTAAAACAATGTGGCGTATTTTTAGTTTAAAAATAAACAATATATGCAAATCAATAATTCAGCCCTTTTGCGGCTGGGTCTGGAGTCACAGCATACACCCAAGCTGAAAGCTATTGCATTGACCAGGACAGAGAGCACAGGTATCTACTTTCCCTGAGTCCCAGACTGAATTGAGGAGCAGTCTCCACACTTCTGCTTTATAAATGTGGCCAGACTAAATTGGAAACCAGTTATCCAATTTAGCCTGACCACAGGGTTTTGGCCAAGGGATTTTTAACCCTATCCCTGCCAAAAAAAAAAAAAACATTACAATATTTACATACAAATATAATCCATGTGGTTTAAAGAATCATTGCCCATTGTCTGTCACATGGGACAACAGTTTTCCACCGCAAATCATATTTGTATATTATATTGCAAGGCTCCCAGTTAGAAATAAATGAACTTAATTTGTCATTTGGAATTAACTTTGAACAACACAGTACATTCTTGCTAACCCCCATAGTCCAAATTGACCAATCACCCAAGCCATGCTATCAAAGAAATCCATGCTGGTAGCAGCTGTAATAAAATAAAATAAAATAAAATAAATGAATAAAACTCAGTATCATACTTTCTATTTTACATATGTGAAACATTTACAATGGTCTCTCTTTTTAGAAGATAAAAATATCCTCATTTGAGCAATACACTTTTTGAAAAGTAATTCTGGGTACTATATTGTACTTTAGAAAGTAAAACTGACAGCTGTCTTATGAGTCATTCTGTCACTTATCCTATTAGGAGACAACACTCATATATCACGCTAGCATGAAATGCTGTTGTCAGTACTACTTATTAATATAAATCATTCTGTATTTTATTAAAGAGGACATGAGCCATATTTTCATGCTCTAAGGGAATTTCAAACTGATTTGTTCAGGGCTGGAAAGATGTCCTCACCTCTTGTAGACGTTCTCTTCCAAAGGGTTTTGATTGGTGGTGGGAGCGATATGAACATTTTATATCGATATCGATAATATTGAGTCTTCTAAAACACAGAAAAATATAATCACACAATTGCATGATCAAATATTTACAGTGGCTCTCAAAAGTATTCACCCCCCTGGACTTTTTTACATTTTATTGTGTTACAACATGGAATCAAAATGGATTTAATTAGGGGTTTTTGCCACTGATCGACACAAAAAAGTCCATAATGTCAAAGTGAAAAATAAAATCTACAAATTGTTCTAAATTAATTACAAATATAAAACATAAAATAATTGATTGCATAAGTATTCACCCCCTTTGCTATGACACACCTAAATAAACTCTGGTGCAATCAATTGTCTTTAGAAGTCACATAATTAGTTGAATGGAGTCCACCTGTGTGCAATTAAGGTGTTTCATGTGATTTCAGGTTAAATACACCTGTCTCTGGGAGGCCCCACAGTTGGTTAGTACATTTCCTAACAAAAACTACATCATGAAGACAAAGAAACATTCAAAGCAAATCTGGAATAAGGTTCTTCAAACGCACCAATCAGGGGTAAGATATAAACACATTTCCAAGGCATTGAATATACCCCGGAGCATAGTAAAGTCCATTACTAAGAAATGGAGAGAATATGGCACAACTGTGAATCTGTCTAGAACAGGCCGTCCTCAAAAACTGAGTATCCGGGCAAGAAGGGCAGTAGTCAGGGAGGCCACCAAGAGGCTTATGACAACTCTAAAAGAGTTACAGTCTTCCACGGCTGAGCTGGGAGACACTGTGCATATGGCAACAATAGCCCGGGTGCTTCACAAAACTGGCCTTTATGGAAGAGTGGCAAAAAGAAAGCCATTGTTGAAAAAAACTCACATTAAATCTCGGCTAGAGTTTGCCAGAAGGTGTGTGGGAGACTCTGAAACCAAGTGGAAGAAGATTCTATGGTCTGATGAGACCAAAATAGAGCTTTTTAGCCTCAACATTAAGCGCTGTGTTTGTCGCAAGCCTAATACCGCACATCATCCTGAGAGCACCATCCCTACTGTGAAGCATGGTGGTGGCAGCATTATGCTATGGGGATGCTTCTCTGTGTCAGGGCCTGGAAAGCTTGTGAAGACAAAGGGAAAAATGAATGCAGCAAAGTACAGAGAAATCCTGGAGGAAAACCTGCAAGAGACCTGGGACTTGGGAGAAGATTTATCTTTCAGCAGGACAATGACTCCAAACATACAGCCAAAGCCACACTGGAATGGTTTAAAACAAGAAGGTCAATGTCCTGGAGTGGCCCAGTCAAAGCCCGGACCTCAATCGAATTGAGAATATGTGGAAAGAGTTGAAAATTGCTGTTCACCAAAGGTCCCCATCCAACTTGATGGAGCTTGAGCAATTTTGCAAGGATGAATGGGCAAAAATTGTAGTGTCCAGATGTGCAGAGCTGGTAGAGATTTATCCAAATAGACTCATGGCTGTAATTGCTGCAAAGGTACCTCTACCAAACATTGACTCAAGGGAGTGAATACTTATGCAATCAATTATTTTCTGTTTTCTATTTGTAATTAATTTAGAACAATTTGTAGATTGTATTTTTCACTTTGACATTATGGACTTTTTTTGTGTTGATCAGTAGCAAATCTCCTAATTAAATCCATTTTGATTCCATGTTGTAACACAATAAAATGTGGAAAAGTCCAAGGGAGGTGAATACTTTTGAGAGCCACTGTACATATGAAAAGCAATAACCTCTTCCATGGAAAAAAACAAGGTTTTGTTATATATTTTTTACGATGCCATCATCACCCACCGCAAAATTAGATATTTCCGTTCTTCACTGCGCACAGACTTCGGCGTTGTTCATTTTCTATTCTGTAAGTAATTGAATCTGATGTACGGCAACACTAGTGCCAATATTGCCAAACTTAATGCTTTAGTGTATGGTATTTCTTTGCCTAGGAGACTGATATCTATATAGTGAGTTGTATCTTAATATAAAATAAACTTGACTATATTGTATTTTAACAGTGTTAGTATTAAAAAATATGTCTCTGGGTGCTTTCTGTACAAGAATATATATATTTTTTAAATCCCACAATATCGCGATATAGACATTATTATCAATATCACATCAAAATATCAATCCTGGTGCCCATTACTAGTTTTTATATGCCAATGAAATAATTACATTTTCCGCGATTCAATCTGCAACTGAGACTGGCTTGGAGGCGATTTGATACAATTCCTGTTCGTTTTCATCAGTAGTGGATTCAGATCAAAACGATTATGGCTGTTAGCCCCAGCTGGCAGAATGTGATTTCTCCAACTTACACTTATGGCATTCTAATGAGTATCCCTGCAAAGGCTGTGAAACGCGGGTGCCAAAAATAAACCACTCATCTCTGCTCTTAACTAATAACTTGTATTAGTAAATATATTTGCATTTTAAGCAATTTAACCGATGATTCTCTAATTCTGTTTACTATCAACTGAAGAAAGTGCTTTATTTATTTGATATGATAACATTTTTATTAACAAGCTGCAGCACCACATTGTTTTGAGCAAATTATAGGTTTTAATAATAGAATAATTCATACTATGATAGTGCAACATATTGTGCAGCTTCAGGGATCTTTTGATGGTTTCAAATTCTGATTGTCTTTAAAAATAATGCATAAAATTGCTCTACATTTTTCAGCTTTTTGGTGTAGTAAAATATGAAATGTAAAAATTCAAATCATTGCATGAAAGTAAGTTTTTATATATATATATATATATATGTGTGTGTGTGTGTGTGTGTAAATTGTAGTATTACTCCATTTTTGTAACCCTTTGTTTTATAACTTAATGTACTGTACGCTGTACCTGTAATATTAAGGTTACCTTTTTTTTTTTTATACCGGTGGCCATCCCTAGTCCATAGTATTTTGACGGCACTTGTACTTCTGCCGCGTACACATTACACAACAGAAGCACATTTGTTTGGTGTAGAGTTTTTTCTTTTTTTTTCTTAAATGTGGTGATGGGAATGCAAAGGGTCTTGTGCAGGGGTACTTGTTTTAACACACACACACATATATATATATATATATATATATATATATATATATATATATATATATATATATATATATATATATATATATATATATATATACACACACACACACACACACACTTTATTTTTATTTTTTTCCTTCTCCAGGGCCCCCTTTGGGGCATTGAGCCCTTGTGAAATTTACCTATCCTCCTCACCCTCTCGGTGGGCCTGGATGTAAATGTGGTAACGTTTAGCAAATGTGATAAGCAGCGATCATAGGAATCCATTTGCTGAGGAATAACACGGAGAAACAAAGTTTTTCTATGCTGTCAGAGAATTTGGTTTTACACTTGGGATGGGGCAAAAAACATGCAAGGCTTTTTGTTTGTTTGTTTGTTTGATAACCAAATCAATGCAATTATCTAAAGATCAGGTCAGTTAGTTTGGCAATAGCCATCCAGATGACAAAAATTAACTCCAATATAAACTACTGTGAATACTAGTTTTTGGTTTTTATTATTACTACATAGAATTATTTGTAATGTTTAAATTTAAATGCTAAGTTTGTTTATATTATTGATTGATGACACTGGTGAGCTTGTAACTTCCTTAGAATTTAAAAGTGTACCAATAAATATTTCCTGTGTTAACTGTTATTATTCAATAGTGCTGTTTGTGTATCTTATAATGTGAAGGGGGAACTCAATTTTAGAATTGTATTTTAATTGCTGAATAATAGGATCCGTTGTGATAAGGCTTTATATAACATGAATAGTAGCTATAGTCACCCTTTGGCCCATGCTAAAAAATATTTTTTTAAAAAGTCACATTTCACTTTTGTGACATCAAAAAGTCGTATTACACGGTTACCCGTGCAATATGACTTTCTCTGTCAATCAAGATTAGCTCTAGCAAAACCTGTTTGTCTCAAACTCAACATGCTTTCCTGTTTTCAACACCCAGCTGACACCACTGCATTCATTAGTCAACAAAAAAATGTAAACACATCCAAGAAAACCAAATTTAAATGTTACCTAAGCTTACCAGTAACTTAAAAAGACGGCAGTGAAAGTATATCTTTGCACTATGTGTATGGACAGAGCTTCCCTAAAGCCAGTCGCTGCTACTCTGTCTCTTTCAGTTGCTGTCTCCTAGCAACAGTGCTGCAGATGGCCTTTCTACAGACGCTCTGGTCAGACTGTGAAACTGGGGATAAAGATTGCCAAATAAAGAGATCCATTTCCTTAAGCAATGTACCTGGTCTTTTGTTTAAGATTACGATACTATTCTGAAATGAAAATGTTTTATTGTGTTTAAACATTACGAAAAGACAACAGTGAGAACCTATGAACCCGGAAAGGTATCTTCTATTTTGGAGTAGTATTGATAGTCATCTTGAACAACAAAATATTGTATCATATTTATTAAACACATGTAATATAAAAAATAACATATGGGCTGCAGTGCATTAGGAGAAAATATTTTATCTCGACTTTCTATGCCATTTCATAAACAAGCCTTAATGAAATATTTTCTCGCAATGCACAGCTGCCCATATATTAATCTATATTTCTTATTAGTTTATAAATGTGTTATTAAATAATTACTAACACAAAATGAACAACATTTGTAAAAAGATAGTTAACAGTTAAAAAACTGAAAAAGTGCTACTTTAAAGCCTGACTCTGAAAGCCCTAAGACTGATGTTTTTATAACCATTGTTTTACTTTGTTTGGGATTTATTTTCGTGAACTGAACAAGCCCTTGTAAATTAGTGGGGAAATAAAGAGCAAAATGTATACATTTTTCAATAGTTCATATGGGAACTTCCATCTGTACAGAAACCTCTAGAAAGAGGCCAGAGAGTGCGTAGTGTTTTGTTAACCAAACCATTGCATTCAACCAAAGTACAAACAATTGAAGCTAAAATATCTGTGCCCCGAAAGCTCAGTGGGTTTAGCTTCAAGGCAGCATGTAGTCTTGATTGACTGTAAAAGGTGCTGTCAGATTCTACAGGCATCACTGTCGAGAACTACTATAATCTGCCAGCTCACTGTACCGCATGCAGGGATTGCACTATTGCTTTCTATTTGATAACATGCTGCCAAAAGTATGTTACTGTCACATTACTCTTCTACCTGCTGTCAAAACTCCTGGTAAATAATATATTTACCCCAATCTCTGCCTTTTGGAAAATCTGTAGATATGCCAACTGTTTGGATCCCACAGCTAGGCTTCCACAGGGACAGAAAAGTAAACACAAAACTATTTTCAAAAGGGCCATCGTAAAGTCGTCATTAATAATGTCGATTGATTATGACTGTTTCTCTTAAGTTATGCTTTGATTAAAAAAAACAAAAAAACAACAACTATTGGACGTGCACAGAAGCAGTGTCGATATTGATTGCCAACTGTCCAGAGTTTGGCAGAATAGATACTGTAGGGCCTTGTAATAATTCTTTCAGATGTCAATACAGACAACAAGCCGGGTCATATATACCGCAGTGAGAATGGACTGTTGTTTACAAGGATATTGAGATAACAAAATGATTCTTCTTTGCCACTGATAGTTACCCAGTTGTTACCATGTTATTGCATGCTCTTATGTGCCTAAAGTGCTCCTGATACGACCTCTCTTTTCCTCTTTACTATCACCAACTGGTTTTGCTCATTGGTTGAAGCATGTTATATGAGGGCTGGCACAGTATTGTATTATTTCCCTGCAATGCATTTAAACACAATCCTTGGATTTCAACAGAAGTAAAAGGGCATGTACCTGTATAGTAGGGCTTTTCATTTTTGAGGAGCGCACAGCATACTGTGATACACCTTTTAGAGCATTTATTGTTAGCTGACTGGGTTCTTCATTGAAACATCATTCAAGCCAATTAATTGTGCAACAATGTATGTATTGTTTCAGACCAGCTGAGACAAAGCTTGACTTGAGTGTAGCAGGGTGGAGACTAGGGTTGCCACCTGGACCCATAATTCCAGAACACTTTGGGACAGGACATGGTTTTTAAATTGCCCTTAACCTGAAAGCAATAAACACCTGAACTGAGCACTAAGCAATTGCTTAATTTATACTGCTTCTTAATTATCCGAATCATTGTAATAAATCTTACAAAATAAAAAAAGCATATTGAATAAACATGTGTGTAGGTTTATTCAAGATATTTATTTTTATTTTGTACAAAATGATATTTCAGTTCTCAATATTTAAAAGATGCTATTTATATCCTATTAATTTGTAATATATAGCCCTAATTTACATTGACTCTCCCAATTAAATAACAACACTAATCCAGTGTTCACGCTGTCTGGTGTCAGGAATAGTGAACAGCTGCTGAGTAATAATGATTTCAGTGGGAGAAGGTGATATACTATTAGAAACTATAAAGCAACTTTAAAATATATATTTTTAAAGCTATTAATAAAATAAATAAATATTGATGATGTACTTATTTATTTATTTCATTTATTAAAAGCTATTATTGTATTGTCATGCTGCCTCAAGATAATTAATCACCAGAAACAATTTAGCAAAGGTTTAGGGCTCAATTCACATGTTGATTTCCTTCAGTTTAAAGGCAACATCAAAATCCTGTTCTGTCTCACAGTGTTCCAGAATTATGGGGCCAGGTGGCAACCCTAGTGGAGACACATGTAAGAAGGTAAACAAATAAGCTTGGTGTCTTATCTTGGACTTACTGTTGAACAAACCATAAGACACTGAAGTCCTGTAACAGGGCGAGCAGCGCCACTCAGCCGTTTCCTGTCACAAGTTCCCATAGGTCCTTTATGGAAATTGTGCCAAAAAGGAGGGACACAGAAAAAAATTCAAACAGTACTCTATTTGTAATAGTGAAGTTGTTCATTTTTTCGATTCTACAAGAACGATACATACTGCATATAATTGAATAATTACATTAAAAGAATACTTAGGGGTTATATCTGAAAGTTTATAAACATGTTTTCCATCCAAGAGTCACTTCATGAGTGTTTACTTTGATACATCTGCCTGTTATCGTATTTAATGGCATAACCTGACAATTAACAGGTTTCACAAGATTTCAATGAAGAAACAGCTAACTCAAAACAACTACTTCACTCCAAAAGGTGAGTCATTTATTACAGTATTTTGTGCACTACACTCAAATGAAGAAGCCTTCACTTTAAACAAGCCATCATATTCTTGGACATTGTGCACAATAATCAAAAACAGTAAACCAATCTTTAATTAAATATAAGCATATTTTAAACATCCTGTCACACTGCCTGTTGCTGAACCAAGATTTTTAACCCATGTTGTATTAGCTTTCCCCTTACCTTCAACTTCTGATTTCAAGGAGCTTGGCTGCCTGACTTCAATGTAAATTAATACAAAAAGATGCCAATGTAATTATTTACATACATTTAAATACAATTGATATCTTACCAGATATGCATCTCTCCATTGCCAGACTTTCATAAAAAGAGCTGCATTTGACATTCTATAGTAATACAAAATTGTATTATAATAAGGACTCACCACTCTATTTAGAAAGTACTGAAAGAGTGAATAATGACGTCTTTTCATTTATGTGATCAAGGTAAGAAATATAAAGTTAAGTTCTATCGTTTGTGGGTGTTAACAATGAAAATAAAAAATACAGTGCATTGTTTAAACAGTTATAGCAACACGTGGGGACGTATAACACTGTTTTTTTAGGACCCCTCTACATACTCTTTAAGGTACCTTAGCATACTTACCTCACCTGCCTTCAGCCAGCTGTGTGAGAGCTGTGTGCAAGTGTGCCTGTGCAGCTGCCTCACTCCCATTCTTACTTAAAGCATCACTCCCATCAAGACAGTCTCACAGTTATTCCTTGAATGGCCACATCTTCAGTAAACCATTATCGGTCACAGGTGTATAAAGGACATTTTTCTTAATGTTTTGTTAATATTGTAAACCAGTATCTAACAAAAACAGTCAGCTAAACATTTTACTACTTCAGGATTATTAGCTCCAAGTCAATCATGTAGGTGAAATTGAGTTAAATTAGTTTTAAATAATACCTTTTTATTAGTTTGTAAATTGGAAACTATATTAACACAAAATGACATATGCAGTGCAGCGGTGTGAGCTATTCCCCATGCCTTCACTAGGTTCTACAGATTGAATATTGTGGATCCAGAAAACCCTGATTTTGGAAGTAAAGTTTTAAGGACGATTTTCCAGTCGACCCTGACAACACAGACATAGAGGAGAGTTTCTCCCTCAATTTTTTCACCCTAATTACTTGTTACTGGGGTTCCATATGATAACGCACAAGGCAGCCTCTCGGCTTAGCTTTGTAGCATTCATTCTGCAATACTATCATTGCAATGGCTTTGATACACTCATCCATAGGGTAATGTTTACATATTGTACTTGAAAGGGAACGTTAGGTTATTATCATAACCCTGGTTCCCTGAAATAGAAATGTAACCATTAACCTTCAATGTCGCTGTGTCCATAATTGCAGCAGGCTTGAAGGAAAAATGACACTTAGAGCTGTAAGAGCAGTTTTTGTGTACTCAAAGGGGTGGGGCATGACTGCGGCACAAGCTCGTTGAGCAGCTTTGGTATATCAATATTCAGGTTTTGAGTCTTTAGGGAACCAGGGTTATGATAATAACCTAACTTTATCACACTTTCTCTCTTGAAATTCTCCTTTAAAAATGACAGCACATGCATTGCAAGAAAACAGATATAAAAATGTAAGGATGCAATAAAAAAAGAGCCCTCCTGCTTTCAACAATAATTCTTACTTTAAAGCATCACGATTGTCTTGTTTTATTGCATTGTTTGTAATGACCTCCATTCAAACTTCAGCAGGGAATTTAATTAGTTTTATGAAATCAGTGGTGTTGCATATCAGAATTATTAAGAGATCAGTGCATATCACAACCTTCATCTTTACCCTTGATTAGTAAGCATTTTTCAAATACATACTAATGTGCTAAAAAGAACAACAAACACCATTTTAGCATATTATTTTGTGTATACTGAACTGATGTTTTGTTTTTTTTCATTACATGCTTGTGAAAGGAATTTTAAACAAACAGTTTGGAGCTTGTCCCTATATAGTTCTGATTCTTGTAAATGTTTGTGGATGTAAATTAGCATTCCTAAACTCTTTCCATGAATGCAAACCTTTGTTAGACTAAATTGTATGAAACAATCAATACCCGTTACGTACTTGTGGTCAGGCAGGTGCAAAAACAGTTACATGAACAATAAGCATAGGGTTTCACATCTTAACAAAACAGAAATAAACAAACTACAAAAAAGTCACCTTTTCACGGGCTAGCAATGTTGGATTGATTAATTGGTAAATTGGTCAGCCAATCAGGACCCTAGCTCTCCTCCATCCCAGCCACATTCTCACATGGATAGAACCGAGAGTCACTGAGAAGGTTTTTAACCCCGTCTCTGCCAAATCTCTATAATTGATTGGGCAGGACATCTGCTCTGCCACAGTACAGTATAAATTAGACAGTGGCTGATGTTTGGATAACTGTTTAAAATTCTGAAATACAAATACAAATGTATTAACTACACCCAGTGATGGGGAATCCGTTATAGTTACAAAACTGTAACTCAGCGGTACCACTGATGTAACTAGTTACAGTTACACTTACAAATAGTTACTTCTCAAGCACAGTTTACAATTTACAGAGATTTTTTTTTTTTCAGTTAGGCCAGCTCACAGCTCAAAATATTAATTGAACCAGTTATCAAACTCTCTCATTCCCTCCTCTGACACCCTACTAGTCAATCATGTCAGTGAAACGGGTTACTGTCTAGATTTCTAGATTGCATTTCATGGTTGACCCAGAAGATACACCATCGTTAACAAAAAAATCTAGCAACAGAGGATCAAAATGCAGCCGCCAGGTTTCTAGACCAACACACTGGGCAAGATTCTCGAAGCTATTTACTCCAAATATATTCCCAGTACATGCAATGGAGACATTTCAGTGACCATGCAGACAGAGTTTTTAACAAGATTAACTTTAGCAACTCTTTTGAAACATGTATACAAAAAGGGTAATGCTTTAAAATAAATCATTCCACAAGGTTTCCAAAGAGGTTAGCATCAGCCGGTGATGAATTCCAGCTCTTGTGAATATCTTTGCTGAGAGTGGTGTCTGCGGCGTAGGACTCAGTGCCATGTTCGTACTGATGGTGCCAATACAGCAGCACAGCAATGCAGAGATTTTCTTATCTCTCCCCCACAATCCCTCTTGGCACTAAGGTCAACTCCCTGTACCTTTGAGACCTCCTGGTGTGTACTCTCATTTAAAATCTTTTCAGATTCACCATTGTTTCATCCGGGGGAATGCTATCGTCCTAGGCAAAGGACTCAAGATTTTGTCATGAATGTATAGTTCAACCAATGGTTCATTGAGTATTATTTATTTTAAAATATTCTTTAGTTCACTAAACAGATTTCATTTTACAGCATTTATATCCGTATCCCGATTGCTTTAAGTTAGGAATTTGTATGCAGTATAGACAATATTAACGGGATGTTGTTGTTATTAACATTTTGTCATTTCTCATTCTCACTGTGGTGACAGAATATTATGGGCCCAATCTGAAGTTGTTATAACTCTACTGTAAACACATTTAAGGAAGATGTAAATGTTATTACACACAACAGGTTACCAGCTTGTGCTGCAGGCATTCCCTACCTGATAATTAACCTTAGCAGTCACTGCAGTCAGTTGTCTTACAAAACCTGGTATGTCTGATTTTTCTGATATTTGTCTTACTCATCCCTCCCATGTTGGTCGTATCATATTTGTAAATATCTGCAGTCGGTAGGTCGTGATAGCACTTGATATGCAGGACAAGTGGAAGCCTTTCTTCTTTGTACTTGGTTGTTGCTTTCCTATTTCTTCCTTTGCTATTTTTTACATGAGTGTCCTTAACTGGCTCTTTAATAAACTGCTGCAAGTAGGTTCATACTTTACCCTGGTTTGTTTGTTTGGCAAGTACTTGGAACCTGTACATTCATTTATAATTTCTTATTTTTGGAAATCGGAGTTCTTAATAACATATTTCTTCCTCAAACAAGTGGTTAATGGTAAGGTCTTCCTTTTTTTTGTTGACAAGCAGATTAAAAATCCACTTTTCTTTTTCATAGCAACACTTGTAGGGCTCTTGCAGTAGGTGAAACTCAATGGGCTAGGGGAAACCAGTGTCATAGCTTGGATTCTGATAGATCATCCTGGCTTTTCATAAGAGGGGTGGAATGATTTCCATTGCAGTTTATATAAACTACATCAGCATTCCTCTAATATAACTGCTACTCATCTAATAAATATACATCATTCATTTCCCTTTTATGATGTTCCAATGCAGACAAACCAGCTGTTCAATGAAATAACTAATCACAACCTGTACAACCAATCAGATTGATATTGGTCCATTGCCGTAGGATACAGTATGTCACGATAGATTATAGCTTTTGATTTCTGTAGTGTATGAAATAGAACTACTGTATTTTAAGCTTTAAAAAGCATATCACTAACCACACTAATCAAATTATTGTTTGTTTCTTTAATGAATGCAACCCTACTGATATGAGAATATATATAGGCAAACTGTGAACATTGCATATTACAATTCAAGGAATCTTCCACCTCCATGCTTATCTTCTTTTCTTAAAAAAAAAAAAAAAAAAAAGATTTAGTGCAATGTATTCAAATATTTTGACATTTTGCTTCCCCTCACTTCCAGAACAGAAATGGTTTCTGACAGATATAGACTCAGTATCCTGTTTCATTCTGATGATCTCATAGTGAAAAGATAGAAATGTTGCATTGCTTCGAGGGAGCACATTTCCAGAGTAGCAGCAAGGCCTCTGTCAACAGTGATGACTCTCTGGAGCTATCCAATTTCCAGCAGATCTCACAACTCAAACAGTTTTGCTAGCAAAAAACAAAACCCAACACAAATTCAGTTGAAACATACAACGGGGTGTTATAAAATTTCACCAAAAACATTTTGCTTTTACAAAGACTTTCAAGTTAGGAATATAGAGATTCTTGCAAAAATGCCAAGTTACACAAAATAATTGTACATATAAATGATGTGACTTGTGAAAAAGTCAGCCCTATAAAAGTTTACCAAAGGCATGTTTGTTCTGCTTATTCCATGCATTAATATGCACTTATCACACTTCACCTTGGTGACTTTCACTATGCTTTATTATAAGTAGCGCTGGGACAAATCTGAATATTAGAACACTTTTTGACATGTATTCAGATGCATAAATCAGATGTTTGTATTTGCTACAAATGACAAAAATAACTTGCACTTTTGCACAGTTTAAAAAAAAAAAAAAGGCAAATAAAAAAAGAACTGTGTTATGTGAGATTAATACATATATTAAAAAACACAATCAACATAGCAGCTCTTCAGCTTCTATTTAAAAGTTTGACAGCAAAAAGATAAACAAGATTATGCATGCGCACGCATAATGATCTCTATGGAAGGCCATCTGGGACTGTCACAAAGACGGCCAGAGTGGGGGACGTCAGACCAGAAATAGGAATCAGGAAATAAACAGAGGTGGAGTTTGGAGGAGCTGAGCGAATGGTCTTGCTCAGCATTTAATATTGCACAGACAGAAAATAAAAGGTTGTAAGACAAACAAACACAGGGCACTGCACATTCACCAAAACAGAGATAAAACAAAACGGACTAACACTAATGTGATTTGTGAGCTGTGCCACTCGACTCTGTCTCCATTCATTCTGTTATTCTTATTACCTCTGTCTCCAATCTCATTCTCCACTCACCAAACACACAACCCTGAGTGAGTGAAAACATGCAGCTTTTATGCAGCTGTACCGAGACTCGATTGCTAATCAATCATTGAATTGGAGTTGCGGTACAACTGCATGTGAATTAATAAAGTCCAATTCCCCGTGCTCATATTATTACTTTTTACTTGAAGTGCTGTGCAATCCTCGTGTCTAAATACAAACATACATTTTAAACACTCATGTTATACAGACCCATTTATATCCCGTGTACCAATGACTATACACCTTAACACACAACATACAACACAAAATACACACAGGGGCGGGCACTTTGCCACAGGGACAAAAATGCATTGTGCTCTTTTAGAGCGATGCCAGAATCTCATGGGACAGAAAAAACAAGCACGTCATTCTGAAATGCTTCGCTTAAACAGTACCCAACTTCCTGAAAATGTTATGTAGTGATTTTTATATAGAATATATATCTATCTATCTATCTATATAGTAAATGATCCACTCACTTTTCATGTTCGTTGCCCCTTTCAAAGTAGACCCAGGACACAGAAATGGAATTGATTTAAGTGCTGATGTGCACTTTTAATAAACACCAATCAAATAAATTAAACAAAACAAACAAACAAACACCTAGCTCCTTTCTTTGGAGCACTAACTATACCGTCTGGAACCTAACTGAACCAGGACAGCTAAGCTGTTTACCTGTAACCCAAACACAACTCACAAGGTTTAACACAGCACTTTACCTTGACTGCTTGGAAGCAGACCACACCTTCTGCCTCCCTACACACTGCAGCCCCAAACAAACTGCCTGTCTCACTTAAATACCCTGCACCTGGCTCTAATTTACAACTACCACCAGGTGCAGGGGATTACTAAACAATTAAGCAATTAAACAATTAGACCCAAAAGTGCATTCTCACAAGTTTTAGCAGGGAAGGATTTTAACCTCCTCCCTGCTACCTTACAATTGATATATATATATATATGTGTGTGTGTGTGTGTGTGTGTGTGTGTGTGTGTGTGTGTGTGTGTGTGTGTGTGTGTGTGTGTTGTATATATATATATATATATATATATATATATATATATATAATATTTAGTTGTGTTTTGATTTTCTGTTATGTAGAATGTAATAAAAGACAGCCAAAATGGTGAGTTTTTTTCCATTTAACTTTACAACACCATTTCCAAGCTTTTTCATTTGAATCGTTTAAAGATAAATTTCAGCTTTTGTTTGCTTTTTCAGCTACAAAAAGGCACAAGTAAACCTTATGTTATTACTTTATGAAAACGTGTCTATGGCAATTGTTTACTGTGACGAAACGACAATGGCAAGGAATGAAAATAAATTAATTAATTAATAAAATGCAGTGTCAACTTTAGGTACTATTTTATTTTGGGAATAAACAAAACAGCGTTTAACTCGAACTGATATATGACATCCTTTGTTTTGTAGTTAATTTACTGGGGTAAAGTAAGTCCTACACAACTTATTCTTTACTCCTGGGATATTTTTCTATTTTATCATGTTACATATTGTAAGATCTTGCTGTAAAATGAAGGTGCACACACAAGGGCCATAGCCATGCCCTGCTATGCTGTCTCTGCCTGCATTTAGAGCAATATAATGGCTATTATTACTTTTTGTAAAATGAACGAATATCCAAACGAAAATTATGAGCGACTATCTTAACGTGAAAATCCTGTCCTCGTCCTAGCACTAATTATAAGTAACTGCAACATACCTTAATTCACAGTGCTTTACCAATCTTTGACTGTGTTTTTACTGTACTGCACTTTGCAAGATATACCGCAGTAAACATTTATAAAAAATATTCAACTGTGGGGTCCCTGAGTGGCTCAACTGGAAATGGCTCAACCACACGGGCTGACTCCTGCAATCAGGAATGCAGGTTGGTGTCCTAGCTATGCAAAGCTGTTGTTGCTGTTTTCAACATTGCTGCAGCGCCAGTGCAATAACACTTTGTTGCTATCGGCTCATGGTGGTCATCCTAGCCCCATTGATTTATGTCTCTAGCTGCCAAATCTTTTACCACAGCAGTGCCATGGAATGGCCTTTATTATAATACAGTACCTGCTCATAATCAGTAATTACAGGCACAATGTAATGTCACATTAGCTGCAACCCCATCGCTGGCCATTGGAGTGTAATAGGGTTGTTGAATACTCTCTACAAAGCCTATTTGTCAATAACATTGACCGTATCATTATCAGCTAAACCAATTAACAGATACGATTATTGTATGTCTATTAAGAGGCGAGGGAGTCTGGGACAGATATGTCAACACTGTTTCAATCAATGACAAAATAATGTGTTTTTTTAAGAATTTTGTTGGCCTGCTGTGCTAATGTGATAATTGAATGTATCCATCAAAGGACAGCCTGTTGAAAGGAGATCTGCACTAAAAATAACTTGATATCTTATTTACTATCACGCTGTCATAATCTTCACTCACACCTTTTGAGGGGCCTCTAAAAATAAATAAATTGTCAGAACGATAGCTGTTTGAAGATTTGCCATTCCCTAGAGTTGCTGTATTGAATCTAAACATCTTGAAAGAAAGATGACAACTGAAAACTAGCACAAAAAAAAAGTTTTAATCCAGGCAGATTAGTGACAAGTGGCAAAGGATTGATGAAATAGTGAATCATATTTTGGCACCACAATGAAGAATTGATTTTGTATTCACTCTAAGCTTTGTGCTTTTCAAGCTGCTAGTCCTTCGAGTGTATTGCACCCGTTTTACTGCTATGGTGTAACAGAAGGGCTGCAATAATGAATAATCAGTACAGAGAGAGAATTTGACAAAGTTCCAATACCAGAGGTTAATGTCTAAGGTGCAGAAGCACATTAAAGGAAAATATGATATTCTGAAGGGAAGTTGGGAAGGTATGACAAATGTTGTTGACTGGCTTCTAGCGACAAAATACTGAAATTTACCATGAAATCTAGAATTGACTGTTCACTTTTTGATATTCTCATTCTCTGCTTTAGAGTACCAAAAAAGTGACCAAATGTCTGTCCGAAGCATATTCTGGATTGCAGTATACCATGAACAGGAAGAAAACATATGCATGCATTGTATATTGAATTCATGTTCAGAACCAGAAAATGTAGATTTGATCAAAGATTTGACAGACTGCCTCCTTCACAGTTTAAAAGATACCAGTTGTAGAAAAAAAAAAAGAATAACTCTATGGAACCTTCACTCAGAAGAAAAGGCTATAAGAGCTGCCATTCCATCATCTTTCATAAACATAACAATGTTAAAAAAGATCAAATCAAAAATAGAAGAACAGAAGAACCTTCACATTACTAATATTTGTTTTTACTTATTGCTTCCTGGATAGATATCTAATATTAATATGTATCTGTGTGTGTGTGTGTGTGTGTGTGTGTGTGTGTGTGTGTGTGTGTGTGTGTGTGTGTGTGTGTGTGTGTGTGTGTGTGTGTGAGGCGAGAGTGTATTAAATGGAATGTCCAAACAGTAATTTATGTGTACAGAAATAAAATAATTTATTTTTATTATCTATACACAACAAAATAATTAAATAACAAAAGAAAAAAAAATGGTGTGAGGGAAGGAGTGCAGGGGTGAAATCCAAAACAGATCGTGATAACTCGTCTTTAATCGTCTTCGTGGCGAACCATACATAAACAAAAAAAGAGAAAAGAAATGTTAGTGTTTTTTTTTTAAAAATCCCGCTGCACCAAACTAGTCTCTCCCTCCACCCGTTACTCCTCCTATTTTACTTTCGGACCAACCCCGAACACAGTAGTACGTTCCCTTTAGTATGTAATGTCCCGCCTCTGTAGTCAGTGGAACACCAATCCCCAACTGACAAGTGTCCTTATCCTTCACTTGACTCCAGTGGCTGGAATTTACATACTCGTACTTCTGCCCCTAACCAAGGTGCCGCCCCTCAAAAGATGCCTTGGTCTTTTTGCCATGGTCACGAGATCTTGGTAAGGGAAGTCCCGAGTTGGTTTGATGCCATCTACTGTCGGGAGGCTGAATCACAGACCAAAATCCCTTTGACTCAGTTACATATATATATATAAGATATATATAGATATATATATATATATATATATATATATATATATATATATATATATATATATATAGTATATATATATATATAATATTAATATATATATATTTGTATCATCTTTTTTATTGCAGTTGGGGTTATCCTCAGGATTAGTATCAATACTATTTAAAAGTATGATTAGTAATAAAACTAATAACATTTTGACTTCCTGTTAATGGACCAGTAGATTAGAAAATTCAGAATACATTTAAGTGCCTGTAGATTCTCATTAAATCGGTACAAACTAGTTAAAACCAATAGGTAATTAAGAGTTTAATGAAGCATGCTGCAGCTAGCTCCAGTCTACTGGTGGTTTCTCTGTTGGGACTCCATTTTACTTTGCACTTCTCCTACAGCTAAGCTATTCCACTGGCTCATTTGGGCAATCTGATATATTTAATTAGATTAATGAATTTTGATGGGGTCTCTCTGGAATCTTCTGGATGACAGAGTAACAACAGATTATATATTAGGGTTGCACAAGTGGCAGGCTTCACAAGTCATGCTGCTTCAGGCAGGTCTCTCTACCTGTGTTCTCAAGATACGAACAGAGGATTTGATAGGCACAACCTGGTTTTGTGTAAGTAAATGTAAGTAATTGCCATGCATTTTGTTTTACGACAAACAGAGAAACTTTTTTGCATTCTAATTTCTATGGTTTTATTCATTAAGTGCCCCCCCCCCCCCCCCCCACAACAAGTGGGAGTTGATTTAATCTGCTTTTTAAAAGGAAATTGAAGTTGGTATTGAGCATGGCTCACTGCTCTCCCTGTTTATTTATTGTTTTCTTATCATTCCTTATGGTAGACCGTTTCGAAAATACAGTGCACATTCATTAAATCTTTGAAAAGACCTCAATGCGTTTGTAACATTGTAGTTCTGCAGTACTTGAAAATATCAAATCTCAATTTTAATATTTATAGAAAGCAATACTAAAAGAAAAGAGCACATTGTTTGTCAAGAGACCCTTAATAATATATATTTTTTTAAAATTACCATATTAGTACATTTGATTATTTTACTGGTCTGCTATTTAGTTATCTTTCCTCTACTAGCAGTGCAGCCCGCTGTTTCAGAAACAGTTATTTTTCTCTGACCTGTATATATGTTCAAGAGTAGATAACTTTATTTTAAAAGGTAGTTAAGAAAACAAGAAGGTCCTCTCTGATTGAATCACAAATAAGCCTTGATACTTTATTGTAAAAGTAATAATAATAATAATAATAAAATAATAATAATAATAATAATAATAATAATAATAATAATAATAATCTAAAACAGCTCTGGTAACCTATAGCCTGGCTTCTTGAACGGTAACATTAAAAGCTTAGTCTTGATGAATGAGAGTTTTGAACATAATGCGTGGCAACACTGTCCTCTGCTGATTAATATAAGAAATTGGTTGGAAATTTCTCCCCTTTTTCATTGAAGCTGACTACGTCGAACAGATCCAAATGTTATTAAAACCTTTTCTACATGTCAAACATAAATAATCATGAAAACAAGGTTCGAAATATGGGAGAGCTCGGGGTGGGGGGGGGGGTCTAAAGTATCGCCATAGGAGACGAGAACCCCCTTTTAAAAGTTAGAATTCATAACTTGAGGGAGAGTCTCCGGTGTAGCGCTGTTTAGAACATACCCGCTTAACTAACTCAGCTAGCTGATGGTTTCTAGCGCGCCCGGCTTGCGAACTGAAAGAAATCTAGCGCAAAGTCTGCACATTTCTAGAAAATGACACGTTTTATCGTTTAGACATTATCTAGGGGTGTTTGTTTTACATCATATCGAAAAGAAAACAAACTAATTATTTTTTTTTCCTTTAAACTGTGGCTACATGTCAAAGGGAGTTCAAAGAGAAAGGGACCTCTACATCCAGATAGTTATTTTGTTTCAGACAGTTTTTTGATAAAGAACGACCCGCACAATATTAGGGAAATGATTAAAGATTATTATTTACATAGCTTTTCCGTAAGTCCTCCAGGCCACGCAGGGTTTACAGTGATGCATTGTTGTCCAGTCTACTGTGGACACACTGTGGAGCATAGTACATTACTTCACGTGATTTGGTTGAGTTTACACTAATACTGACCTTGTCTGGAATAACATTGGTTAAGATAACGAGATTTGCATTGCATCCTAAAGTGTGCAAAAATATGGATTTTAAAAATCAATAGATATTTAAAATGGCTACCTAACATTAAGGTTTTAAAGAAGCCTGTAGGAATTATGAAAACCGATGTGCTGAGAAGATTCAGTCTATATTTGACCTAGTAATTAAGCGATCAATCTTTAGAGAGAAAGACTTGCTGCAGGCCAGTCATTTAAGGCAATATGTTTTCTTTATTTTGTTTTGGATTTTAAACAGCGTTAGTACAAGGCAACCGAAATTTTATTTGACAAATGTTTCTGAATCCCAATGAACTTTGAATCCCAATGAACGTAGATAATGTTCCATATTCTTCCTCACTGTATGAATATGAACCTGATACATATTGGGAACAAAAACATTGGATTGTCAAAGTAATATATATATATATATATATATATATATATATATATATATATATATATATATATTATATATATATATATATATTATCAAAACTAACAAAATCAAATGATGTATGAAGGTGATATTTTGACGTATATGACTAGTGAAACAATGCATCTGTCAGTTAATCATAAAGGACATTGTCTGATGGTTTTGTACATGATTTCCTATTAAGATAACTAGGGTTTGTACTTTCACTAAAGGACACCAAAATCCTCCATAAAAGTATGCTACAGTAGTTTTTTTTTTTATTTTGTAATGTCTTTTTCTTTTTCTTTTTTTTTGTTACAAGTTTTTAAGTTTTCATTTTTATTCTACAGAGTATTTTGTGATTCAGAACCTTTTTTCCCCTTTTCATCCTTTTCAGCTTTTAATTAGCTTGTGATTACTTTTATCTTCTTTTCTTCAAATGATTCTACTCATCCCCTTAGAGGTGACTAGAGTCTTCGTATCTCTGTGTAGGTAGCAGTGCAAACCTGTGTTGCTATGTGGCAGAACCAGACTTTAACATCCCAGAAGCTTGGTTGACAGCCCTGGGAATTTTGAAGACACTGAAAATGGCAAATATTAGTATCGATGCTTGCTGTAAATAGGCATCTGTGTTCATCCTATTTAGAAGGCAGTGTTTCTGTTTGTAAACAGTTAAATAACTGAGCCAAATTCAAATTTATACCAGTCCCAAAATGGTAAAAACTGTGACAAGGAACAGCATGACAGATGGTCTTACAAAGATAGGCTAAACCCCCTGCCCTTGGGCTTGCTCCAGAGAAAAAAAAGCTTTCAACTGGGGTTCCAAAAGTGGCTTGTTGTCGTGCAATATGTGATTATTCTGTAAAGAGCTTACATTTATGGTGTTCATGTCCTTGTGCAATTGTTTCTGTGATTTTAATTTCTAAATGCAATCAACTGTGACATGAACTATTTACCTTCCGAGTCTGATAGGGCTAAAAATATTCAGCTTCTCCACACAAAAATCCATAATAATACCTTGCAGTTAAAGCAGCTTTGCCAATATCACGCCTTTTAAAAGCAACACTGAATTTGTTCCATCCCTTTTGGGATTGTTAATTATTGTTTTAGAGAACAACAATTAAAGAATTAAAAGCCTAACGGCTCAAGATAACATCCTTAAAAATGAAAAAGCATGTTTAGTGAGATAATGTGAAGAGTGTGCTACCTAACCCCTTCTTGACAGACTCCTCCCTACCACATGATTAGTTGAATTCAGTCACTTGGCTGAACATTTGAGAACATTTTCGAGGCTTAAGAATTAAACAGGAGCAATTACATGTTTTTCATTACGTAATACTAGAATATTCTACAAATCTCGCACGGTATAAAGCAATTTGGGAAATATTTGAATGTCCTGTATTACATTTAATGCATTTTTAAATGAATATATTACATAATATACATTTTGTCTGTGTAATACAAACTCAGTTGCATTGGTTTGTACTTGATACTGTATTCACAATACTTTAATTACCGTTTTAAGGATTCTTTCATGAGGAAGTTTTTTTGTTTGTTTTTTTCAAGTCTATTTTGATTAAAATCTGTTTTTCAATTACTTTAGAGAAGGTTGGAAGTTTATCCTTAGTTTTCAAAGAACTATTTTACATAAGATATGGTAATGTTCATTACAAAAAAAAAAAAAACTTAAAAAAAACTGTTTTCTCCAATCTTATATCAATTTCTGTTTTCTAAAAGAGAAAACTTTTTTTATTTTACTAAACTGGAAACAAACTACTAACTAACACAATCCAAGGCTATGTTGTTTGTTACATTACCGTGGAATTTCTTCTTTAAGAAAATAGGAGTTACTTAAAGACTGGAATAAACACATTGATGTCACAAATAAAAACATTTTATATATAGGGTATAATATGATGATTTACTGAACACTAGTATAGTTTATATACAGTATATTGTTTAATACAAATTCTTTATTTACTAAGCTTTAACTTATGTGTTGCTGATAATTGACTAATTGATTGATTGATTTATTTTTTTAAGTTAAGAAATCTAATTTTATTTGGGAACCAAGCAATTTTGTTTGTTAGAATTTATCAGTAATAGGGAAACAATCTTGTGAGGCTCTCAAATAAACAAACTTTTCTTGACTGTCTTTAACAGCGCTGTTATTACCGTTCTTAACAACATTGCATTTAATCCATCAACACATCATTTTGAAGAACTTGTTTTATCTACTGTAGTAAGTACACCATCTACAGTGATAATATAGCTAACTATTTCAGATAGGACCTTTATTTTACAAAATTGTAACAGTGTTTCCCTCCAATAAAAAGTAGGAAATGGCAGTAAGCAGTTACCTTAAAGCAGAGCTTCTGTGCTTTAACCACCAGCGAAAAAGCGACCTGAATTGGAATCCAAGACCAAAACACTACATATATTGCAGTAGGCTAAACTAATCTATAGTGTATTGGACATCACTATGGAATACTATAATATTTACACATTTATAATACGAAATTGCAAAGACAATGGAATATAATCAGTCAGGGAATACAGCCTCACCAATCCAAACCAGTTAGAATCAGACTGGCTTCGGATTAATGGTTTGTGTGGACTGCTGATCAGAATCTATACCATATTAAACATGTGTTGTTTAGTCATTGTTTTATGTTTGAGATACTCTCCAAAGGGAGACAAATACAATTCGGAACACGGTTACAGCCTACAGCAACCGATTTTACTAGTACTGGTAATTAAATGTGTTTTACCATCAATTATCTAGTAAGCTTCGGATGAGACATCAAACCCATCCCTCGGGTGAGGCATAAAACCGAGGTGACTGTACAGCAGCAGTTGTAATGCATAGTTCACCCCCTAGTCTCTGTAAGTCGCTTTGGATAAAAGTGTCTGCTAAAAAAAGAAAAAAGAAAGTAAGCTAGTAGTATCTAGTATAGTAAGAATTTTAGATTGTACAACAGAACTTCTGTCTAGTGGGAAAAGCATTTTTTAGGGTAACACACATTGGGGTATATTCAATGTATCTAATCAGTAACAGATCTTAATAATACCGCCATTCTGTTCAATAGCAAAGTTACTCCTTGAAGCTTAGTTGCACTGTTAGAGGTGAAGTCATAAAAGGAGTCCTTTCTGAAAATCTGACATTGTTACATTGGGAACAGTTAAATGCTCCCCATCTACAGTCTATCCTGCAATGAAGCAGGTTGGTCTCCCCACACACCAGACTACTCTCTGTATGAGGTCTGCTGCTGCCCCTTCAGTTTGTCCTCAGTTGGGTGGAACACAAAGTGTTAAATACCCATCCCAACCTGAAATGGTGTACATCAAACAGACCTGGCTCAATGGATTAATGATGGGTTACAGCCTTCCATTAACCAAGTCTGAGGCACTTCATAACCAGACAAGTGTATGGTACCATGTCTTTGGAATGTAAACCAGAACGCTCATTACTGTGTAATATATTGTTGAGGTTGTTTTACGAAATACTACTAGTTAAGTGGCCATAGCTAACAAAACAAAGACCTGTTGTGCACTTCCATTCTCTATATTGGTCTCAAATATGTGGTTTTAAATGAAATCCGTGTTAGAGTGAAGCTTTAACTGACTTTCTCTGAGTAAGGCACTGAAACTGAGAAACATATTTAACCTAGTTTGGTACCAGATATCATGATAACAAGTGCACATCTGAGAACTATGTAATTAATGGAATCACATGATTTAAGATGTACGGAATTATTTACTCTTTTGCAAGGAGATCAGTGGAGATCACTTAATTCGCAGTCCAACATTCTCTTGTTTTACTACCCTTTGAAATTGGTCCGCAGCTTCTTAATCAGACTTTAATCATTCCTCCTGGAATTGAAAAACATAAAATATGAAAACAAACTTTCAAATCCTTTTAGTGTTCGGTAATACCCCCTGGTTTTCGGGGGTTTCACAATGGGCATGTATTTTTAATCAAGTGAAAATGTGATTAAATATAAATAAAACAATTATAACAAGTAAGAAATAGCTTACTTGCCAGAAACAGTCATTAAATTCTTGTTAGAGTGGGGTCCCCAAGTGGCTCATCTGGTAGAAGCACAGCTGCATGGTGCACAGGGTGAGTCATACAGCGCAGGTTCGCATCCTGGCTGTGTTAAGAAGGCCAGCCTTCGCTGGGTACTCCGAAAGGAGCGTTGCATTGGCTCTGGCACTCCTGTGGGTTAAGGGGGTAAAACCGTGAGGTACTGTTTCTCCTCATCGCTCTACAGCAAACCCTGCTAGCCAGGTTCCCAGTGAGCTCAGAGCAGACACCTGCAGGTCTCAAGTTCCTGGTGAAAAAGGAAGCTGACTTCATCGTGAGATCGGAAGATGACCACTAAATCTATGGGTCTCCTGAGCCACGTGGGGAATTCCTGCAGTGAGGAGAAAAGCGATTGGGCATTCCAAATTGGGAGAAAATCGGGAGGAAAATAATAATTGGAATTATTTGATTCCACTTTGAAAAAGTGCCTGTGCCATTGTACTTGCCTTAATCTTTGAGACCTTTGTATATTTTCAAGCCATATTTCACATTTAGATTTTATAAAGTAGGACACATACTATTAATTAAAAATGTTTACACCATGCTGCTTATTTAAACTCGCTAACAACAGCCTATAAACCAAAATAAATATATATGTGCTTGCAGGCTAACTAATAAGCAACGTCTAACTTAAAAACGAAAAAACATTAACAATGTACATGTTCTAAAAGCTTTGCTGTTGAGCACATTTGAAATTGTCTTTACACTGTTGCTGAGCCGGCAACCATAGCTCTAAAGCCAAAAAAGCCAGATGGTCCTGTGTTTATTTGTTAACTCTGTAATTTGTTTTCTCTAATTTGTTTTTGTGTATCATGGGAGTTCCCTTTTAATTTCCCTTCTCCTGTTTAATACTTTTTGTGGAGCAGTGAGGGAGAGAGAGAGAGAGAGAGAGAGAGAGAGAGAGAGAGAGAGAGAGAGAGAGAGAGAGAGAGAGAGAGAGAGAGAGAGAGAGAGAGAGAGAGAGAGAGAAAGAGAAGCAATCGTAAATTAAAAAAAAACAAAAACATTGCAGATTGTTTTAAGCTTTGGCTGCCCCATCGAGCCTAAAGGCCTTGCTCGAAGCCTGCACCTGCTCCTCCTCCTGGGACCCAGGGTTCCTGATCTGTATCCCCTGCCTTCAGCTGCCTGCTTCCCATTATCCTAAGTCAAACAGCATTTTCTACATTCGCGCCTCCAGCACTTGGCATGAAATTAATAAGGCTGGCTGATATTCCATTGGAAGCATGCCACTCTTTAGCTGTGGTGTTAGATTAAAATGTTGGCCTAATGAACAGAAAACCAGTACATCCAACAGCTTAGCAAGTTAAAGCAAAGATTTGACTTTTATCAGAAATTCCAACTATTTCTTGTTTTTCTCTTTTTTTTTTTTTTTTTATAATGCAGACAGTTTAAGGTTTATGATAGGCACAGTCATTTAAATATACCTTTTTCATACCATTTGATTCCTGTTGAACCTTCTCAACATTTTCAAAAGATTCAGTTTTCAAGTTTGTTTTGTGAGAATTTATGTATTTATTTATTTTTTGTATATATTATATTTAACGACTCATTGTTTTGTTTGTAATTTTAATACTGTGAATAAAGTTGGTTTGAAGATATAAATTACATAAATGAATAGAGTCAACCCCCCTTAATAACACTCCTGGTAATGTAACCCTCAACACGTAGAAATGTGCTGTGGTTAGAATATAATGTTTCCTTCTGTAGATTATGAGATACGCCCCTTTTTTTTAGTTCTGGATGCTAACTTAATCATATTTTACCTTACTATATAAAAAAAAAAAAAGTAAGGATATATATAGGGCCAATTGAAAAGCATTCAATCACTGTAATCATGGCAGAGAAAACACTTAAACAACGTGGGGCCCTGACACTGACTGTGTTCATGAGAAGGGAACTAAATTTATTTTAAAAAGTTGATTCGGTCACAGGTTTTAGGAATAATCTTTCCTTTTTTTTCCCTGCAATCTTCCATGTTTCTATTTCCAATGCAACATGACAGATCAGTAGCACAACAACCAGAAAATAGTGTATTTTATATGTGATTGCAACTAGATATGTTGTACCCCAAATGAGAGTTGGTGTAAGTAAGAACAAGTTAGTCAGTATCCATTGAAGTGCGGAAGTTACTTTTTTAGCTAGCGTAGCACCAATTCAAAGTGGCAATTCTGCAAGGTGTTTACAGTAAAGATAACATAATTGCTTACCAATTATTTTTAGCCAAAAATTGCCCTTTACACCAATATCTGTTAGTTAGAACATTTTAAATTATGATTCTTGGCATCTTATATAGTGTATTTGAGAACACCAGATGTGCATATAAGAACAGCAGGACTTGATTTGTTTGTCACTGAGTTCCAAAATTAGAACTCCTTTAGAATTTTAATAAGGCAATGTGCTTTTTTTATTTTCTTTCACCTTCATTATGGTAAAGAATGTAGGATAGCTGCTAGTAAATGAATTGATTGAGACCCAACTCAGGGTTTCATTCCCAGGACAATGTATGTGTAGCAGGGGGAGGTCTGTGCTGACTCTGCTGCAGTGTTCATAGTGCTGCAGGAAGAGGGCAGTGGTTGTCCAACCCGCCTGTGAGTAATGGCAGTGACACGGGATAGAGGAAAGGGTGTGTGTGGACTCTTCCTCTCTGAGTGGCTGGGAGGCTGGTCTTGGGGAGATTGTTAGCCCTATAATGCTCTACTGTTTCCTCAGGTCTGCCCTTTTAGACACGCTGAGTATGCGGAAGCGCTGGTCCAGGACCAAGAACCAGCCGGGAGAAAAGAAACCGGAGAAAGAAATCGGGAAAACAAAAGAAAGATAGTGACAGCTGGGAACCCTTGGGCAGATCCCTGAAATATAGTTTATAGCAGGTTGAGGGAGCCGCTAGTGTAGGTTGGTGATCTTGGTCTTGCGGGTAGCGACGACCGGGATAATGCTGCCAATAGTTTTATTACTATTTTATTTTCCTTTTTCCTTTCGCCTTGTTTTTGATTATTCTTTGGAGCACCTGTAAGTGCGCCTGCACTTTGAACTATGTACCACCTTTTGGTATTACCATGGTTCTGTTTACCATAGTTGGTAAGCAGACCACAGACAACAGCGCCCTCTGCAGGTCGAAAGGAAACATTGCCCTTCAATAAAACTGGACACCTGTGCGGTGTTTCAAGTACATCTGTTCTGTCTCCCATGTCAGTGAATTACCCACCACCCTTCCACAGTATGTGTGAACAGCAAGTATCAAAATAGTTTTAGAAGACTAATCCATAGTTGTGGAACACTGTTAAAATGAAATAGAGGTGCCATGTCATTTTGTCAGATGCAGGTGCGCATCACAGCACAACGGAGCAGCACCATGACACCTTGTTTGGAATGGCTGCAGATAGCACTTGCTAGGAGGCTTCTGAACACCCGTGAAGAGAACACAACAACAACAAATTCCATTTATTTAGTGCCTTTAACACCAAATCTGTCCTGAAGTGTGTTTTTTTAAATAAATAAAATGTGATAAACCCAGACACTACTTAGCTAGATGATGTCTTAAAAAAATAAATAGAGCTGCAACGTAAAGATTCAGCACAAACAAAGCAAATTCTAGGCAAGATGGGTTGTGTACAAAGGCGACTTGACTGTAAATCATGACCAGGAGTATATGGTTTATCCCAGATACTTGAAACCATGTAAAATCAAGTAAGTTACATTAAAATCCCACACAGTTTTCTAGGAAGCAGGCGTCCAGTGTAGCTCTAGTAAGATTGGGATTAGGTGTTTTTTTCTTGTAAAAAAGGCAGAATTCTGTAAGAACTGCAGAAGTGTGTATAAGCTATAACTTTGTCAGACATTGATGACAAGTTAGTGATAACTTGCAATATTTTTAAATAATAAATGTGTCAATGGTCACAAAGCTTAAAGGACTGTTTTTAAGTGTTTATAAAAAACAATATTTGGGTGAATCAGCACTTTGAAAATGAGAATAAACATCCAGCCGGGAAAGAGATAGGCCGGACTCCAAACAAGAAAGCCTTCCCTATGGAGTTGAAACTAGCCTTAATGGCCTCCAGGTTTCTGAAAACACGGTCCTCTGGCTTCTTGGAGAGTCACTATAGGTGTCCCAGTTAGCGACTGGGTTCGACCCTCAGAGGACCGAATGGTTCATACGAAGCCTTGACGTAAGGAAGAAAAGAGAATCTGAAAAACAAAAATAATTGTTAGTTATGGGACTCAAGCATTAAGAGTATAAGGGCCACATCCCAGGAGGATAAAGGACGAAGTAAGACAGCCTTCTTTGTTGAGGCAAGATATAGCTCATGAGTTGTGAAAGAATAGTGTGGCCAGTGATCCCTTCTGAACACATGAAGAACCTGTGGAGTTACTGGAACTCACTATTACCCCAAAAGCTTCCCGCTGAACCCACACCTGTGAAGACAAACAAAGACCTAGTGCCAATATATAACACAAAAGCAAGAAAAGACAAACCATGACAAACAAAATAACTAAAAATAGATTGCTAGTGGAAAAAGCTATATGTCGTCCATCCGCTCGGTGAAGAGGAAAAAAGAAAACCTATTAGGGGACAACCTCTGATGGTCCTGGAGGAGAAGGAGACCCCAATACGAGCATGCTAACTATAGACTGGTGATTGCTTGGGGGGGGGGGGGGGAGTCCGAAGGGGCGGATACAAGGAGTCATCTTCAAAGCAGATATCGAATAGGTGGCGGAGGGAGGGATAAATGGGCATGTCTTAAACGCATCTGAAATATCCGCTTTTGCGAGCCAGGTGCTACTGCCTGCTGCTTAATGGATTCAATAGCATTGAACTCTAAGAAAGGAGACTTGATAGTGAGGAATTAGGGTGTTAGGGAGTCTAAAATGAAATCAGGGAAGTGAGACAGGCAAGGTTCATTCACAATAATCAACTTTCTCTCTCTCTCTCTCTCTCTCTCTCTCTCTCTCTCTCTCTTCTATCTCTCTATATTATATATATATATATATATATATATATATATATATATATATATATATATATATATATATATATATATATGCATATATATACCCGTTTTATGCAAGAGAAACATTGTGACTGGGTTTAAATAGGGAGTCAATGATGATAGGCAGGTGAAATTAGGAAGGAGCGAAGCCCTGGCTCATACCCCCCCGAACCACACTGGTTAACATTTAGAACAAATAACAAAACTTAATTATGTTTTTCCCTTTTCAGAAAAAAAATAACTAATTACACTTGGGAGTAAATGGCGTTGTGAATTTCTTCTGAGTTTGTTTGATTTACTTGGCATCTTCTCATACTGTGATTCAATGCCCCTGATCAGAAACAGGCAGTGCTACTTCGGACAACAGAAAAAAAAAATTGAAGAAAACCATTCATGTCCAAGAATTTAACTTACCTGATAATTTAACCTACCACTCAATGGTAGAATATGTAGTAAAATAAATGAAACTTAGTAGAATACTTGACAAATATATAGACAAAGTATTTTTAAAACATCTTAAATTACTAATTTTTTTTTTTTTTTTAGTTTTACTACAGTATCAATATTAGTATGTTAAGCAGTTCCTATTTAAAATGTTTTTTTTTTGTATGGCTAAATAAATATGTACAATGCACAGCAAGTACAATTGTCATAACTATATTTCATATAATAATAATTTAGTAATAATTTACACACAGCCACTGATACCCCATTATAAAACATTCCTTTTTCTCGTAGTGTTTTATATGTACAGTTGAGGACAATTATGTAACATTAATAACATAGTGCTTATAAGTTTAATTATGGCTTTATAAACTGGCAGACCCGATACTGTACATACACAGTAGCATAGCAGAACAGATTAAGATACAGATAATCAGACATTTCAACATTAATAAAACAATATGATCCAGAAAACATCTTTATTTATGGTTTTCATATTAGTAAACCATTCAATACATGGTATTCCAACATAACACAGCTATGTCATAAATACATACATATTACTATTTAAATACACTTTCAACCGGTTAGGGATATCAATAAGTATTTTATATAATATATAGATATATATATATATATAATATATATATTATATATATGTTTTTGTAAGAATGTTGGTATTTCAGCGGCTCTTTTTTGTGATTTAGCGCTTGAATTAAAAAATAATAATTTCAAATAATACAAGCTGTGCTATACAGTGATCACACGTGGGCCACTTTGTGATGTCTTTATACACTAATTTATACAACATTTTAAGATGCTTTTTCAGCAAAACATAATCCTTTAAACAAAGCAATGGTCTATATTTTCAAAGCATTTACTCCAGTCTTTAATTAACTCCTATTTTTTGATAAAGGTAAAAACGTGGTTCATTTTACAAAACTAGAACCAATCAACTATTACCCTGTTTCATAAGAACATAAGAAAGTTTACAAATGAGAGGCCATTCGGCCCATCTTGCTCGTTTGGTTGTTAGTAGCTTATTGATCCCAAAATCTCATCAAGCAGCTTCTTGAAGGATCCCAGGGTGTCAGCTTCAACAACATTACTGGGGAGTTGATTCCAGACCCTCACGATTCTCTGTGTAAAAAAGTGCCTCCTATTTTCTGTTCTGAATGCCCCTCTGTCTAATCTCCATTTGTGACCCCTGGTCCTTGCTTCTTTTTTCAGGTCGAAAAAGTCCCTTGGCTCGACATTGTCAATACCTTTTAGTATTTTGAATGCTTGAATTAGGTCGCCGCGTAGTCTTCTTTGTTCAAGACTGAACAGATTCAATTCTTTTCGCCTGTCTGCATATGACATGCCTTTTAAACCCAGAATAATTCTGGTCGCTCTTCTTTGCACTCTTTCTAGAGCAGCAATATCTTTTTTATAGCGAGGTGACCAGAAATGAACACGATATTCAAGATGAGGTCTTACTAATGCATTGTACAGTTTTAACATTACTTCCCTTGATTTAAATTCAACACTTTTCACAATGTATCCGAGCATCTTGTTGGTTTTTTATAGCTTCGTCATATTGTCTAGATGAAGACATTTCTGAGTCAACAAAAACTCCTAGGTCTTTTTATAGATTCCTTCTCCAATTTCAGTATCTCCCATATGATATTTATAATGCACATTTTTATTTCCTGCGTGCAGTACCTTACACTTTTCTCTATTAAATGTCATTTGCCATGTGTCTGCCCAGTTCTGAATCTTGTCTAGATCACTTTGAATGACCTTTGCTGCTGCAACAGTGTTTGCCACTCCTCCTATTTTTGTGTCGTCTGCAAATTTAACAAGTTTGCTTACTATACCAGAATCTAAATCATTAATGTATATTAGGAATAGCAGAGGACCTAATACTGATCCCTGTGGTACTCCACTGGATACCACACTCCATTCTGAGGTTTCTCCTCTAATCAGTACTTTCTGTTTTCTACATGTTAACCACTCCCTAATCCATATACATGTGTTTCCTTGAATCCCTACTGCGTTCAGTTTGAGAATTAATCTTTTGTGCGGGACTTTGTCAAAAGCTTTCTGGAAATCTAAATACACCATGTCATATGCTTTGCAATTATCCATTATCGATGTTGCATCCTCACAAAAGTCAAGCAAGTTAGTTAGACACAATCTCCCTTTCCTAAAACCATGTTGACTGTCTCGAAGGACCCTGTTACCATATAGGTAATTTTATAGTTTCCATAAGTTTGCATATAATAGAAATCAGGCTTACTGGTCTGTAGTTACTTGGTTCAGTTTTGTTTCCCTTTTTGTGGATCAGTATTACGTTTGCAATTTTCCAGTCTGTCAGTACCATCCCTGTGTCAAGAGACTGTTGCATGATCTTGGTTAGCAGTTTGTAAATAACTTCTTTCATTTCTTTGAGTACTATTGGGAGGATCTCATCCAGCCCAGGGGATTTGTTTATTTTAAGAGCTCCTAGTCCCTTTAACACTTCTGCCTCTGTTATGCTAAAGTTATTTAAAACTGGACAGGAACTGGATGACATGTGGGGCATGTTGTCCGTATCCTCCTTTGTAAAAACTTGTGAAAAGTAATCATTTAATATATTTGCTATTTTTTTTCCTTCATCTACGATTTTGCCATTTGTATTCCACTTGCCACGCTTGAGTGCACCTCTGCAAGTTCATCTGAGTCCGAGCCATTTCCACTCAGGCTCAGGTAAACCTCCACGTGGACCCAAACTGGTTTCAGGAGGAACAGTTTTGTATGTCGCACCCGCTGAGTCCCAAACTAGTTTGGGCGGGAGTACCCTTACGTTCCCCTACGTACCCAGCTGCAACGTCACTGCATTTTGAAATTTTAACTACAACAATGGCAGACGCAATCCATTGCGCGAGATGATTCTTTTTTTTTTTTAACAAAAAATGAACGTATGCATTTACCTTGGGAAGAGGATGAAATTAGAGCACTTATATATGTATGGTCGGAAAGTGCCACACAGGAAAAAGTGTTTGAAAAGATCGAGAAAATCCTGCTGGACAAAGGACTGCATCAGACTACAATACAGTGCAGTGACAAAATAAAGAAACTAAAAACACTGTCAGTTGCTTTCCGCTTTTTGGAATCGATAGGCAGATTACAATTTATAAGGGTATTAATTATAGTATGTAAAACAAAAAGGAAAATGGCAACAAGGCTTCTTTCAATCTCCATGTTTACAAAACAAACGCTACTGTAGCCTCTAAATCCCAGAATTGCGAGTGTCCCAGAATGCCGTTTGACATTTGGTGTACCACAGTCACTTCCACGGTCAGCTGTACCTAACGAAATTCCAGTGCACATCCATGGCAGCCATCTTTAGCTGAAGCGTCGCGGCACAGCCAGGCAGAGATTCACTCAAGTGTGGCTAGTGGAAACGGGGTATAAGTAATGTAACCCAAGTTTTCTTAAGTACTCTTTAATGTGTTTGTTTTCTTTGTATAACATTAACATGATTTTTATTCTTACAAAAAATATTTTTTTAAAGACTGGAGGTAAAGAGTTGAAAAAGTGACTCAATATCATTTAAACCCATTTTGCCAGGACTTGTTTTGGTCATTTCACTGCATAGCTAAATAAATAGAGCAAAAAATAATTACACATTATATGATACAGTTGACGATGAAAGAATATATAACTGTGGTGATATTTTTTATAGGAAAACATTTGTAATGCTTTACTTTAAGTTTCATTAATATCAATGCAATTACACAGTAACTACAAAGACATGCGATTCTATAACACATGTATTTATGATAAACCTCAACTAATTTAAATATAACTGCAAATATGTATGGTGCAGTGAAGGTCGTCTTTTGAAAGTAATATTTAAATGACAAAGTACCCATATAGCTGTCTGTGTATTTCCATATTTAATAAAATATAAATTGGGATAGTATCAGAAACATAAATACAGACTATGATCAGCACTCAGAACAAAGCATTAACAGGTCCAGTCCCTACTGGGTTAGATTATCAAAAGTCTCTCTTATTAATGAAAATCAAAATAAACTACCAAAAAGTATGTATTATAAATAAGAGACTAATTTAAATAGAAATTTTCATTTCAAAGTATTTTAAGCTGACAGTTAACTACAAGACCCAAGAAAAGTCTTTGTTTGCCAAATGGCAGACATTTAAAAACCATTATCAGTTATTGGTGGGGAAGCCTCATTTTTCTATGTAGGAACAGCATGCCATTTAAAAGTTTATGTTATATTCTGGGATACAAATCTAAATAAATAACATGAAACCACGTATCTGCATCTATCATTCAGTTCATGCTTTTGAGTACTGGGTGGCACAATAATATGACTCAATACACACAACATTCATGAGTTTAGTTTCTTAAAAAAAAATGTCCAAAAATACCTGTTGCTGGATCACTTGTTCTCAGGGGTGGTAATTATTTCTCAGAGTCTCAGTAAACATTTAGACAGTGTTTCGTTATTGTCTCTTTTGAAGTCAGACGTTTAAATTCCATTAGTCTGTAAAATGATTACTAAAACATATTCTAATACAGCTGTCCATAGATTGCTGTTCAAGTTATTAGCAGCTTCAGCAAGAGTTTAATGCTCGACTTCAGCAGGATCCAACACCCTGTTGATGCATATTTCAAAAAACATTTTAGAAGACAAAAGCCACACCCCTAAGCTTTGTTGAACTCTAATCATCATGATGTCCATAAATAAAATGATTGCACGCCAGTCAACTAACACACACAGACAAACATACATATTGTTGTGACGTGAAACCACAGTGGAATATTTTCCAGGTGAGAATTTAGTAGAGGAAAAATTAAGTACAGCAGTTGCTTTCATCTTCGTGACATGTAATCAATAGACTAGATACTGTTCCCCTTTCAATCTCAGCGCACATTCTAGGCTGGCTCTCCTAACAACTGCTAAATGAAGAAAGGATCAATGAATTACCTGACCTACTCTTATTAAAGCTCCATGGTCTGTATAGCCATCATCCTATCTGTATCAGACATGCTTTTTACAATGGCATTAAAGGAAAGGTAACCAAGGTTTTCAAATCCATGTTCACACCTCTTATTAGAACACGCAATATCACCACCGGCCCCCCTTTTGTTATATTTTGCATCTTTGCTTGTATTTTATACTTTGATTTGGGATACGGAGATATGTGCTACTGCTGCTGCCTGGTATCTAATCATCTCGTGTGTTTTTGGTCAGACACACTTCAAGGGCCTAGCTGCATCTACAACAAAGGTATCAAGATGCATTAGCTTGTAGTGTATCTTTAAAATGTGAATTCAAGTGATAACCAAAAGATGACATGAATACAATAAGACGTAATATTGGTTAAATAGTGTGTTAATAAAGCTTATAAGAAGTAAGGAAGTAGGAGTAAAGCATGTGTTTGCTTGCCTTTAAACCAATCAGTAACAAATACTGTGTGTATGCAGTTATCAGTCTTACCATTCACACATGGAATTGTTATAATTCTTGTTTGTCCCAATGGGATGTATTTAACAGTATAAACAGTCACCCCTGTAACTCCTCCCAGGTTTCATTTAGTGACTCCTTTATATATACAGCACTAAATACAACCACAATTCAATGGAAATAACCCAGGACAGAGCGGTTTTAGAGCCTAATTTATATACCAAACTGTACACCAAAGTGCAATTTACAGTTTTGGGCGGAATATTACAGTATATTAAACTGTTAATGTTACAAAAGATATTTCCGTTCAGGCCTCAAAAATATGCAGTTGTTGTTAGTTACTAGTAATGTAGCATTAACAGTTTTCAAAAAAAGCTGTCCCTTAAGGCGCTGTTTACAGTAGATCATTAAAATACATGTGAAGTCTAACATGGCAAGGATTTTACTTCCATAACTGGTTCCTTTTAGTTGTATATTGTTACCTGTTTAAAAGACATTTGAACCATGTGTCTTAACCCAGTGTTCCATTTGCCATGAAGCATGAAGTTACAAGCTCTTATCAGTAGACTATTTGTCACGTGTGGCCCTAAAACACTTCCTCCCTTGTACAAGGTGTGAGCACATTTTTGAGTGAAAGGTATGTGCACTAGAGATGCACGGCTCTTTGATAGAACCAGCTTAATTTCTTTGAAGTTTTCCCATTGACGAGGGAGTTACAAATGTAAAGATGGGAGCCCGGCTAACAAGGTTTAAGATTTTTGCAGGTATCAGGCTTTTAAAGACTGTCACCCACACCTGTGATGTGCAGAATGGATAAAGGATCCTGTGGTGGCTTTGACAGACTCACTAAAGCAGTCTGTCACTCCTGCTGGAAGCAGGCTGATGTTTGGATACAATTTGAACATTTGTGAAATTGCAACAATGTTAAACTATTGTAATAGTTGTGTTTCAAAGGATATAAAGCCAGCAGAAATACTACTGCAGCAAATTATGAGCAGGATAACAGGATTCGAACTTAGAAAACTTATTAAAAGAAATGTGAAATGTACTAGCTTTCCTTATCTGAGAGCTGCCGACGCGGAAGCCTGTGTGACCTTGGGAGGAGAGAAAATAGAGGGTTTTATTTAATTAACTTGGAAATGTGTTTGCAGTTGAAATTCCTTATCAGAAAAACTTCAGTTAGGAAACATCTTTTTAAACTAAACACAGAAGTTTTTATAAGCATTCCAATTTAATAGAAAAAGAGTAAAACCCTCTGGAGAGAAATAATATGTTTTAAGTAAATTGAATCAGAATAATTAAACTAAAATAAGCATGTGTACTTGTTTAAGGTTTTACTTACTTTTTTAAATAAAAAGCGAAATCTTGTTACTAGAAGACTGTAAAGGCAGAAAACCAGCATCTAATTTAATTGGTTTGATAATGTGTTCTTATAAGTTTCTTATAAGAAAAAGAGGTCAACTTGATTTGGAAGCAGTCTTTAAACTAAACACATGTATTCCAATCTAATTTAAACAGAATATAAGTGTAAATGTTTTACTGTAATAGAAAACAGAAGCATTATAACAGAAAAAAACTGTTAAGTCTAAAAATGAGACAATTTAGCATAAACTGTGACCTAATTAAAGAGCACTGTGACCTAATTAAAAAGAATCTTTTGATGGTTATCAGTAGACTTACTGAGAAAGGCCCCTCGGCTTTCACTAGCATGAGCGAGGCAGTACTAGACCTTCGGAGATAAGGGAATTTTGGCATCCAAAGCGGGATTTACTGGTCAAATGCTGTCTTAGATCCGGGGTCATTTTAGTTATCTATACAATTAATGAGAGCTTGGTAGTTGCTTGAAATTAGGATCTTGACCTCTTCTTATCTGTAGAGATACTGGTCCGAACAGTCTCTTGGATCTACTAAAGTATGATCTAATGTAATAGATTTGGGAAAGCGCTTACAGTCGAAGTTTCTTGTTAATTAAAGTAACTCCAGTTAGAAAGTGGGCCTATTCGAACTCTTATTTATTGGCTGTCAAGGTCTGTTGAATCAGGGGATTTATAGGCAGAAAGGAGCCAAGTTTGTTGAGCACACACTTGTAAATGAAAATAAAAAAGTTTCATAAAACATACTGTAGAAGTGGGTTTTTACTGTTAAGAATGGAATATATTTTAGAGCAAGGGCAGAAAAATTAAACAGAATTGGTGTTATATATTAAAAACATCTCTCTCTCTCTCTCTCTCTCTCTCTCTCTCTCTCTCTCTCTCTCTCTCTCTCTCTCTCTCTCTCTCTCTCGCTCTCTAAATCTATTATTCACTTAAAGACAAGAGCTACCAAAACAGACAAAATATTTACACTGATTAAGTCTTCTGATGCACAAAGATGAGAAAAACTTCTACAAAAGTTGAGGCAAGACTACAGTTAAGTATCATTCAGCTTGTCCAAACAAGCTGTTTGGTCCATTCTCTGAGAATCTCTGAAAAAAGATGTTTGCTGTTTGGTTGTATTCAGAAGCCTCTGCCTTCGAAGACAGCTCTTGTCTGTACTTATATTCTACACAAAACTTCCATATATTGGGAGGTAAGCATAATCTTGAATTTATATCTCACCTATAATGAAACATTGTTACAGGGATAGGAATGATATTTTAGCTTTAGAGAGTGACATATTAGATGCTTTAGAATTTTTAGCGGTGGGTGTTTATTAGTATTTCGCATGTCTACCCAAGGGCAAAATATGTTATAACCATAATTGTTTGAAGTATTAACGCTGTTAATACTTCAAACAATTAAGTTTGTACAAGGTACTGGACTGCCCAGATTGCCTACTAGCTGGGATCCATAGTGGTGTGAAGCCACTCAATCAATTGTTAAGCATTTAATAAACCGAAGGAGTGCTGATAATGCTCTGAATCATTGAAACAAATGGGTCTGTGTGATTATTCTTGATTAATAGTTGTCTAAGGCATCACACTGTAAGCCAGTACACAAACTATGCACTTTAGGGTTTGAACCATCTATATAGCTCCCTGTTAGCCTCCCCTGGGTTCTCTGATCAAGAACCAAAGTAGTGCTCAAAGTGACAGATTACTACATTCCAAAGCTGCATAGACAATAAATCAGAATGCCACTGATGGATGCCATGTGTGGTTAAATGAGAATGTGTGTTATCATGTCAAGCAGTGAAATATCAGAAGGGTTCAATAACCCATTAACATAGATGTGACAAAACAGTAAGGCTAAAATATGGTTTGGATGATAAATATATATAAAAAAAAAAAAAAAAAAAACCTGCTATAACATTGATATCCAAATTGAAGCCATTGGTCTGTTTCTTTAGTGCATCTAAAAACCTGATTGTATTTTGAGTTATTATAAAGCAAACTAAATTAACTTGTAATTAAAAAAAAGGAAAATCTCGCTCTGCATTAGCAACTACTTATTATTCAGAATGCACCATACAGAGCTCCGTCTGTCTTGGTTTTTACTATTATTTTAAAACCAACTGGCTCATAAAATAAACATAAACATGGATGTTTGGTTGTATATTGCCCGCCCCTCATTTTCATGGAAGGTGAGTGATTACCTACTTACCATGCTGTCTTCTTTATTTAAATGATTCCGTTTTGTACTGCTCTTGATCGGACTCTTCCACGTCCAAGTCGGAGTCGAAGAGCGAGTGGCCAGTATAATCTGTATCTGGGGTCTGGGAGCAGGAGAAGCTGTTATCGGTTACTTCTTCGTCGAAAGTCTCAGTCCTTGAGTACAAGCCATAGCTGTGCAGCTGTGTTGGTGTCAAGCTGTCCTCGCTGGTTTCTTCATAATCATAAAGCAAGTCGCTGTAGTCATTGCACCACTCAGGCCAGAACTTCCTCCTTATCCTCTCACAGTACATGGCCAGATTAATAAGCTCCCCTGCAACAGTGCCCCATGAAAGGTTATCCACATGCACAGCATATGATGTTCTTCAACATTTTCACACATATAAACTCTTTTTTAGAGCACCCATTCCCCACTTTGCGACAAGTACATATCAACATTCTTTACAAATGAAAATGTAAAATTTGTTAAATTCTGGAAAAGACATTATTAAACTTGTGTTCAAATAAATAAAGAAAAAAATGTTTTTAAACCATTTACTGTCACAGAGAAATTGCAGAACTGCAGGATGCATAAAATGTATAAGAAATGACATTCACTGATTTGTCAAAACACCAGTACATCTTAACCTGTGTACAGATGGCATCTCATGCAAAGAGCACTACAGCACAATTCAATTGTAAAAGGCAAACACCTTTTCATAGTATCTCCTCAGTCCTGTCATTTGTGGGACATAAAAACTAGCTATTTTGTTTTACCATATATTATCTGTGTATGAGTAGCGGGGTAATACAGCTGGGAAAGTGTGTGTGGAGGGTTCCAGTTTTCCAGATAAGGAAACAGGTATGAGTAAAAGAAAACGTCATTAAATTGGGAAGATCTTTTGGTGAAGTGGTATGACTTTATTTTTAATTCTGTAGAGATAAGAGATAATGATCCTCAGTTGTCCTAGTAAGGCAGAGAGCAGAAATTGATGCATGCTGTCAAAATCAGTTGGTTTAACCATTATTTAACCAGGAAAGTCCCGTTAAGATTAAAATATATTTTTCAAGTGTTTGTACTTTAAAATCACCAAAAAAAAAAAAAAAAAAAAAGAAGAAAAAAAAAGAAAAAAAGATTTTATATAAACTTTTTTGTAATTTATCATCAAATACATATGTATTTGAGCTATAAAGACTTGTACTATTTATGCTTATGTCCTTGGTCATGCATAGTTCAAGTTTTGGGATTACAAAGACTAACAGCACCATCTTGTGGAAAAATAATGTACTGTTGATAATGAGTTTTTTCCTGTTTACTACAAACGGCTGGTCAGAGTTTCTCACAATTTCTGAAAAATTTGAACAGCAAGAACAAAAAAAGCATATGTGCTTTTGTAAAGTAAATATTCAACTCTAAATGTTTTTCTACGGGCTCACTATAATGTATACTGAATGTATTCTCACTATTAAAGATGGCTTAGTTTAAAATAGTATACTATAGAGAAACCAACTATTTTGAGGTCAAACATTACCTTGTTATTTTTTAGACTGAACAATGCAAACAGACAGTAATGTTTGGTGAAATAGAGTATGTTACCCTTAATCAGTTGCTCAGGTCTTGTCCCAGGTAGTGTCCACATAGCCTGAGCCAAATGCCCGAACACAGTGGCATCTACTGTGGAAAGCTGTGGTCCCATTATATATTTCTTATCACCTGAACGAAAAGACACAGTCCAAATGTAAAATCAAACCTTTAAATAATGCAGCCAGAAAGTCTGGGCTTGTTAAGGCTAATGGGGAAAAATAATCTGCAAACATTTTTTATTTTAAATTAATATTTAAATTCATGATCCTTGGTATGCTTTTTGGAATTTAGCCAGTGCAGTCTATCAGTGTACCAGCAAAGGGTGTAAAGAGCAAATTACTGGGACAGGAACCTAATCCGATCATTCCTAATATTATCACTGCTGAGACTGTTTCCAATTGATCATTATCAGCAAAGCAGCGAAACAAGTCAGTGTCTCAGCTGGAACATTATCATTTTCTACTGTAGTGGTACTTTTCTAGTTTGCTGTTATCAATTAAAGAAATTGAGAAAAAACACACACACACTGTATGAGGGCATGTTCTAAACAAACCAATGCTTTGCGTGTGTCCATCTTAAACCTTCAACCACTGAAGAGGTCTCTCTCTCTCTCTCTCTCTCTCTCTCTCTCTCTCTCTCTCTCTCTCTCTCTCTCTCTCTCTCTCAAAACTAATAGATAAGGTAGATTTGTACCTTTAAACTTCAGGACCCTGAAATGTGTTATTGTTCATGGGCCTGAAATGTGTTATTATGCTACATAAATGCAACTTTGCTGGATATATGCACGATACACTACCACACCTAATAAAGTTGCTAATGTCCGCATGTCTTTTTCCATCAGTGCATAGATTTCCTCCTTGGAGAATCGCCCTATCCCATGTCCATACATCTCTCGCTTCACGATGCCCCTGGTGAGGTGACTGAGGATCCACTTGAGAAGGTCACTGAGCGGGCCTGAGAGGGAAAGCATCTTCTTGGTCTCATGGAGATTGTCAACCCACTGGCAATAAGCAATAGTCCTGGAATTGACACAAATAAGAGAGGTAGATACCAGACTAGAGATTCTGAATACAAATCAAGCACAGTGGTGTTAAAGTCTGGATGAAATGATGGGGTCTTGCCCACCAATGTTTCTGTTTTATTGCCTTTTCTTAGCATGCTTGTTTAACTGTGACTCTTAAAATCCCTTGTTGAGATGTGTGTACCAAGGTTATGAAAATCAAACATGTAACACTGTATGTGAGTGTGTTTCTGTGTAATATGCCAGAGGATGTCCTATTTACTGATTTAAAGGGCAGTGGCATTGAATATATATATTTTCAGAGCATTTTCTTAAATGCTTTGCTAACTTTTCTCCCACACATTGCAGCAATCAATGAAGACTAAACCAATATTGTGAGAGCACACTTGGAGATCAGCTTCACACACACATAGTTAGGTAAGATATGTGAAATAACCTACCTGAATCCCCTCCTGACGACAGACCATTTCTTTACCTGAGCTGAATTTGATGATTCCTTACAACATTATCACCCAGTACCTAACATCAGTTCAACAGAGTTAATAACACTACAAGAAACAACAGTGGCCTGATTGTACTGTATGCATGTCTGTGCTGAAATAAGCACATATCTGCTGGAATCTGTTTTAATAAAAATGTATAATGAATAACTTGTTTTTTGGCTTTTTATTAAAACAAGTACAGTAGTAAAAGCAACAGTCAATTAGAAGTAATTGATAAAGATAGTAACGGTAATATATTGCTGCATGTTTTAGTTGTACATTAGTAGTAGTAGTAGCTGTATCAAGTATTGTCATACAGCAACCATGGAGGTGTATTTCTTATGTGTGTGTGTGTGACCAAAAGCGAATGAATCATGGTCAACAATCTCCCTCCCGATCTGTGAGAGCACTGTGTAACCCGAGCAGAGCGCCCCGTAATGGATGCTTTGGCAGTTCATCCCAGAGTCAGTTGGAAGCTGGCCATCCAGGAAGGGGGTGGGGCCACGATACCAGAAATCATTGCCTTAATGTGGTAGGCGATGTGTCAGTCACGGATTGGAGGAGACGTGATTGGCTGCACCACCAAAAGAGTGCATGACGGAGGGTATTTAGGGGAAGTGGCACCAGCAATATCTTCCTTTTCGATGTGGTTACCACTAGGACCGAGAAAGGAAGTAGATAAATTGTAAATCGTGAGTGAAGTTTTTTTTTTTTTTTTTTTTTTTTTTTTTTTTGTAAATGTGTATATACGTCTTTGCCAGATGGCTAATATGAAACCGGGAACTGCCGCTTCAAGCCAGTGCTAAACCTGGACTGCACTGCACCTGTGTTCAGACAAACACCACTGTTTAATCACAGCACCTGCATCTAGAGCACACACTGTACACAGACGTGTCTGTGTCTTTGTTGTGTCTGTGTTTTTTTATTATTATTTTGATACTGCAACCCCTTGGTTTACATGCTGGGAATACCCATAGTTGGGTAGAGCCAGCATTATTATTTCAATGGTCAAGCCGACCACTAAAGAAAATAAAAAGAAAATACTTGAACTGTGAACTTTGTGTTTGTCATTGTCTGGAGCACTTGCATCACCCCTACACCTACGCAGTGCCACCCACATGTTCACAGTGTGGAAAAGCTTTTATGATGAGCTTATTTAAATGTTAATGGAAAGTATTCTGTCCCAATTAAACACATGAGTAAGAAATAACACACAGAACACATTTCTCACATCCACTGAGTGTGTCTGTTTAGAAGCAAGCCCCCAACTCCAGGACTGTAAATATTGTATTGTATTCTCTTGGGTACATTTCACCTGTGGATTGCTTGAGCCCCATTTTACTCCCTTAGTTGATTGGTTGACTGATTAAACGAATCACATCCTGGAAATCAGGTGGATAAAAGGCTGTCTTTGGTAGAGAAGTGATCTTTATTTAAAGAGGTAAAGGCTTATTGCCTGGCCTAGGCTAAGGCAAAAGTAAAGTGTACCTTATTGTTTGAAGATTTCGTTTTTGTTCTTGTGCAATAAAAGTGAGCTTTGATGCTAAAACCCACTGAATTCTTGTTTGTGAGATTTCTGCTTGCCTGAAGACTCGGCTGTCTTTTCACAGTGTGCTTTTTTAAATTTCAAAAAGTCACCAGAGTGGATTTGAAAGAGATCACGGTAAACAAAGTGAAGATAAGAATACAATTGTTAAGTGTGATATGTCACATAGTGAAAGACAAGACCTACCCTGCCGCTAAATGTTAGCTACAGCTATATAATTTGATGCAAAAAAAATGTCATAGCTTCTCTTAGAGGAACACACTGAATGTTAACTGAGAACCTGCAGCTTAAGCAGCTGGTGGGCCTACCTTCATCTTGTAAAAGGAGGGAAACCATATAAAATTTTCCTCTTAACTATTTGCTATGAAAAGATGAGAGTACGGTAACAGATCCACTGGCAGAATTTTGATGAACAGTAACTAGACCCATGCAAGCTATTCCAAATTGTCAGCTTAATGCTCCAAATCTGGATTAAAGCATTGTATAGTATTGTAATGCTTAGGGAATATCTAAAATGCATTTTACACACCATATATATGCAGCAGATAACTTGTAGATTGGCTGGTGATACATGGTGCTAGTAACCTTAGTCTCAGCTAGGAATAGAGAGTTTTGGAAATGAAAGTGTAATTAAGATATTCATTAAGATACCAGCTTGCATCTCAGATGAATTCTGCAGTATTTAATGTAATTATCTTAGCTTTTCATTACTCTGGTAATTGAGTAATTACCTTACACACAACACACATCTAATCGGTTTTCAATTTTACAGTATGGAGTGCTCTGACGGTCTGAATGCATTCATTTGACACTGGCACTCTTTGATGTCTATCTGGACATTTGTATGTCAATTTATACCTCCCATAAGATCATTTTAATGAATTAGTAAACCTGCCTAAAGGAATGTAACTGCTGGACTGAATGTATCTGGCAGGCAAGAATAATACCAGCAATACAGAGTAAAGACTTGAACTACCTATAAATACAGCAACAGTAAATGGCTGAAAACTTTGACCTTTACCTACTAAGACAATTATGCAGAATAATACATTAGGTACCAATGCTCTCAATCACAGCTCACCTACATTTGTGGAGCCAGAACTCAAAGATCAACTTGGTATGGGAAGACATATCACAAGTACAGTACTGTAAAGAATTCTGTAGAAGTCAACTTTCTAGGCATTTTTGGGGAGCCCTAATAAAGGGGGAGCGACTAATACACAGGTGCGATGTATACGCTGGTGTGTCTAATATTAAACTACTGTACCAGTGACACAATGAGATTACTACAGCCACTGTTATGGCTCACACAAACGTAACTGTCAACAATTCGACAACTTTCTCAGGATCTACGGCATTCAGGTCATGTTGCTAGGTAGCAACACAAAACCACTTTTCTAATTAAAAGTTTGAATTAGTTATCTCCATACCATTAATCATTTTGAGTGTTAAACACAAGCTTTTAGACTCTTGACTGACCTCCTCTCGACCCAGACGCGTATAAGTGGAGAAAATAAAAATAGCTACTGATAACACACAGCTGTCCATCTCTTTGAATTTCCTTATTCCTTACCACCCTCTTGAACCACCGATTTGTCAACATTCAGACTGAACCCGCCCTTGGGATCCGTAGCAAACAGCTATTGGTTAGAATGCCAAATAAACTTATCAAGGCTTCCGTTCGTTGTAAATGTAATGCAATATTAAAATGCAGGTGTCTTATAAAGTAGGACAGTCAGACAAAAAATGAAAATGCTACACATCAGGTTTGAAATTGAGAGTTGCCGAAAAGCATTGGGCAACCACAATGCTAAAAAAAAAAAAAAAAGAGTATGTGACTGGAGATGAAACAAATACAAATTTACATATGGTGAAAGAAAACAGGTTAATACAAATATGTTGTAGACTGTATAACTTGATTTTACTTACAGGTGCTCTGTTAATTATTACTCTTTAAATCCATTCAAGTAATATTTGTCAGTGGTTTTCACTGTTACTACTGGCATTTACAGTAGTAGTGTTTATATATATATATATATATATATATATATATATATATATATATATATCATACATGCCAACAGTCCCTATATGGTCAAGACAGTCCCAATTTCCTAGCAAATGCCTCCTGTCCCGATGCAGAGGAAGAAAGTTCCGATATTTACACATAAAAAAAATAAAACATTTATTCTGCACAATAGAGTTAGTGAAAAACAACCAACTGTGCTCTTCATGCGGCTGACACATCTGCTGATCACTAACTTACACAAAGGTAAGAACGCTTCATTGTGTCTGTTTATTGTCATGTTGGTAGTGTGGTGTTGAGTTAAGGGGATACATCTATTATTATATGATAGTAATTTTTGCATATGACCCCTCCCATGTGTATGACGCATATAACACCATCCAACAATAGCTAAACATAACCAACAATTATGTTTTGTATTTTATTATTCTATTATGGTATATTGGAAAGGCTGGTATTGCTTTGAGGCAAATACCCTGGAAATACTTATATCAATTCTAGCATTTGCATGGGTGTAAAAAGACTCAGTATGTTTAAAAATTTTTCAGAAAGTCCTGATGTCCTGTAAAAAAAATTAGAGAACCTCTGAGAAAATTATCTGCGATAAAAAGAAATGGACAATTCGCACAGGACTACATTTCACCGATGTCTGTAAAAATTCTGAATCGATCTGTTTATGTGGTGATATTTAGTCCTGTGCGAATCAGACTTAAGAAATACATCAGTCAGAAATACCACAAAGAACCAACGTTGTATTTGTTACACTTACTAGGAGCAATGTTGCAGGAGGACATGTTAATGGTTACACTCTGGTAGACCAGCTGTGCTTAGAGAGAAGACATGTTTCAGTGACTATAAACGTCGATTTCACTGCACACAGACAAACAGATGAAAAAATATTTCCATCGATAATAATTCAAATTTACAGCTGGCAAAGTAAGAGAAATACTGCTTGAGAACTTATTCCCAGCTTGTATAAAACGTGTTGTAATGAATTCTGCATAAATCATGTATTTACAGCTCTGTTAAAAGTACCGGAAAAGAAAGTCACTAGAGGAATATTGCAATAAGCACCCTGACCTTTGAAATTTAAAACTGTGAAAAAGTCTGGAAAGGGAGACAAGGACATTTTTGTGCTGCAAAGTTTGTCAAACAGAAATCACTTGACAGGTAAAACGTATTGCTGGATATTTGAACAGTTAGTCTCATTTGAAACTGAAAGAAAGGCAAGCAAAGTTAACCCAAGCATTACGTCAAAGGAAGCCTGTTTGGGAAGAATGAGATGAAAAAATGGAAGAAGCTGTGGGTTTTCCACATGATCTGGTGTGCCTGTTGTTCTTTGAGGCAATTCCTGTGAATCCCCCCCCACCTCCCTACTTCCACAAAAAATTCTAATCAAATTCTGCCAAGCCTACCTATAGAGGCCAGAGGGATGCTTTAAACTTCTGAGTTTTAAAAAGTCACCATGTGATGACTAAAACAGAAAAGGACAAAGAAAGTCAATCTGAACACGAAGACGCATGCATACATTTCATAACCGAACTAAGATGCTCTTTAATAGCAGTACATATTACATAACTTAGAACTGAACCTACATTTACTTACATCCGCAGTATGTACTTGTAAAATGCTAGTGTGACAAAAATGCATATATGTGCACCGACAGCCAGATTCGTTTGCATATCCACAAATGATTTTTGTTAAAAATGTCCTTAACAAGTTTCATCATAATTGGATTAGCTGTTCACTTTAAAAGTAAATAGCTTAACTGTCTTAGATTTTGATTATTATTATTATTATTATTATTATTATTATTATTATTATTATTATTATTATTATTATTATTATTATTATTATTATTGTTGTTGTTGTTGTTCCTTTTACTTTTTCTGATGTTTATCACAGTGGTTCTAATAGCAATTATTTAAATTCTATGCTGTTATTTTCTTAATGATGAGTCTGTTTCAATATGCCTTTACTTGAGTTCAGAAGCTGCTCTTCAGTTCTAGCAGCCTGCTACAGACATATGTAACCTAGGCTAGATCAGTCAAAGTGTCTTTACAGATGTAACAGCCAGCGCCATCTAGTGATCTGCCTTTTTGCAAGCAAGTTTCCTTTAGTTCTGCTGTGTGCAAGAGACGGTGCTAATGGTTACTAATATGCCTGTGGTAGAAAAACAGAACTGAACTCATAGTCAAAGCACCTCAACATAGACTTATCAAAAAATAATAAACACAATATTGAGCAATTTAAACAAGAACCGCTTGAAACATCATAATAAAGACAATAAAAAGAGAAGAAAATTTAATTGGAATCTACTTTCTCTAAGATTATTTTCCCAAGGCAGCACAATGTGAGTCCAAAAGAAATTCTGACCTGAAAATTCTCCTGTCCCTTTAAGTGCAAAACAGCTAACTTGCTGTACTGGTGGTTAGAGTGGAAACATTCCAACTTGTTTTATTTAGAATATGTTAGATACCCTGAATTACCAGAGTTTTCACATGCATCTGTTCACAAGAACATTACCAATATACTGGACTTGCATTTGGATTGTTAATTTACAAAACAAATGCACAGGAAGTAAATGTAAAGTGCTTTATTCAAAAAGGTTAACGAAACAGTACCGGACTCACCAATAAAAGTGCTCTTCAACCATTCTAGTCACTGTTCTGGACACCGCTTTCTCATGCGGGTTCAGGTTCTTGTTTAAGTTTACTCCGAGTTTATCCTCTAAAAAGTCAATAATGAATTCAGTGCCTGACACTTTCTCGTTGTTGTATTCAATCCATGGCATCTTCCCTTGAGGAGAAAGTTTGCCATCAAAATAATTCTGCAGGAAACACAATTGTAATAGGTTACAGTGAATCCTGCATACTACCGGCTGTATGTTTACAACATGCAGCTAACAAGCTAGAGAATTGGAGAGACTGCATGTCCTGTAATATATAGTAGAAATCCTTAATACCCTCTGCATTTGCATAACATCTCATTTTCTGTTTATTTTGCTATCCCATAACATGTGTTCTTAATCATCATTTACTAGTGTTTCTACACAATATTTGACATGATATACCTTTGAGGCTGTCTCTGAAGAAGTCTGAGTCAGGTGGGATTTCTGTCATGTATAACAGCCACTGGGGATTAGCATTAGTAAAAGTGAGTTTATCAAGAGACTTTTCATTACACATCTGTTAACAAACTCACTGTTGGGGGGGGGGGGGGGGGGGGGGAGCAAGAAGATCAGTGATTTAAATCCCTGCAGAGAACACAAGTATCTTGCAGTGAACATGAATTTAAAACCTGTTCTTAGTGAAAGCATTTTTTTCAATATTTGTCCATGTGGTCCCTAATTTGCTATATACTGTATTTTCTCAGTAAAGTGGTCATGTTCTGGGTAAGTTTCTACCATTATGCATTAATGTCTAGTATCAGTGTTCCAAGATGAAAAGGCAAATGACAAGGTCAACTATCTACGGGTAATGACTGCTGCACAAGAGATTAATGCTATTATAAACAGAACAAATGTTTTTTGCGTATGAAGATTTTTTTAATGCTTTTTAAGGTTATATATTTTGGCCTACATCGCTTAGGCTGCTTGAAATGTATGTCCAATGAGCAAGCACGATTGGCTGAGATGATGTGTGAGTTTTATAATATACAGTAAGAGTATATTCAATAGAATCTTGATTGTCTGAAACACCCACAGAGTGCCTGCAGTATGCTTGGTTGGATTGAAACATTAAAACTGGACTAAAAATAATGGACCAAAGTAATAAAATACCCTGGAAATGAATGAAGCCAGTACCTGATAGGGTAAATCCACCATTCGAAGGTATGTTTCCATCTTCAAGCAAAATGGTGATAAACTAGGAGCTCCATTCTTTGGCCTTGAGAATTGATGAAGAATAATTGCATCTTTTGAATCTACCTTCTGCTCTTTTCTGTAAAGCAATGTTTGTTGAATGTTAATATCACAGCTCTTAAAGAGTGGATGGCTTCAGCAATCAATCTGACTCTTTTTCTTTACCTTTCCCTTTTTGTGAACTTTCAAAGTGGTGCTAAAATATTTCATTTTTATAATTTCCTGTATTCACTAAATAGATTTAAATTGAAAACATACTTTTTTTTTAATGTGCTTTTATATAATTGGTTGTAACTGGAGTGTATAATATATTTGAGCTATTTTGTTTTGTTGTTAATTTTGTACAGCACTCTGGGATGCCAAGGTGCTCTGGGTGCTATATAAAAATAAATGTGCATTGTATTGTATTGTATTGTATTGTTAAATTCACAACTGGCTGTGGACTACTAAAGTTGTGTAATAACTGCCCCAGTGATACAGGAATATCTGCAATATGCTATGCATGCCTCCCTGCATATTGTTCGAATGGAAAAAGGTGTTCAGAGTTGAATGGTTACATGATGTGAGCCCTTAGATTTTATTATAAAAAGTAAAATAATAATAATAAATGTTAATGTTCCAAAACTAGTAAAAACAAGGTAATTAGGTTTTTAAATGTTATTTTATAAAACTTTCTTTTTGTGAAGAAAAACACTTGAAACTAGTGAGAGAGAACTATTGAGGTTCATTTAGCACTAGATATTCCTCTTTTTCAAGGTCTTTATTCCTGTTGGACTTTTTCAGTTTCAGATTTTGTGTGTGTGTGTGTGTGGGGGGGGGGGGGGGGTCTATAAAAAAAAAAAAAGTACAATGCACAGCGATGGGGCAGTGAACTACGTATATTTTACAGGACACATTTACTAAGCTGGGGCATTAGAGATCCCATCTGTGCAACCGGATACCCTCATGGAAGTGAGGCCCGGGCCTGGCGAGCTTCATCAGCCCTCAGAGGGAGACACCACTGCAAAGATAGCAACAATCACAGATAAAATGTGAATGCTCAGAGTAGATATTAACAGGGCCTTTAATTAATTACAGTAAGTAGCCCACTTTCTGCCTCCTGAACCGACCCCATTTGGAAATTATGAGGAATTTAAAGACAGGGAACAATGCTCTGTATTAATTTACTATTTGACCTCTCATGACTTTCATATCCAGATTATACAATCTCTTAAACATGACTTAACATCAAATTTAGGTTCAAATGCAAGTCTTTCTATTAAAAAATGGAGTGCATCTGTCCTAAACATACAGTTCACACAATACTTTATTTACAACAGGAACTGAAGGTCACTATCAATTCCAAGGTGGAATCCTTATGTAAGCTTTGTTAGTCTCAATAACCCAATGCAGGCCCATTCAATACAATAGCTGTGATACTTAGATTAGAACAGAGCCTACAGCTCTTACAGAGTGAAATTATTCTGACTTCTAACATTTGTGTTTGTGCGCTGTGTTTTGCTCATATTTTTGGAGAGGTAAATGTGTTTGTGAAATATATATTCCATAAAGTATAGTCAGCTTTTTTTTTTTTTTTTTATGACTTTGGTTTGAATAAAATTATGAATTAAAATGCAAAGACCATGTAATTAAATATACTGCATGTTGAAAACTGGTTATGGAAACAGAGCATTATAGAAAAACTCCCTTTAACCAACTAGCACTGGTATCCAGCTCGCAGAAGTGAACTGGCTTTGCTAACTCAGTGTGAATAAGGAATCATCTCCGCTATGAGAAGTACACATTTCAATACTGCTGATTAAAAAAAAAAAAAGAAAGAAAATAGTAAAAATTATATAACTAGTTATACCAAGAACCATACATCCGTACATAACTCTATTGAGTTTTGAATCTGGACAGACTTCTGTATCTCAAATAGATGGACTTCATAGCATTGTTTTGTCTTTTTACTCAAGAATAACCTATATATCCGGAATTAAAGTATAAAAGACAAGTAAAGGACCAAAAGATCTTCAACACTAGGGGACCTGCTGTGAATGATAGTGATGATGCATGTCTGTGTATCATGTCAGTTTATGTTATTATTATTACTATTATTATTATTAACTTGTCAACAGCATCACTGCTAACAATGGTGTTATGTTTTTGGTATTGTGTCTGGAGCTTGTGTAAGGACAGTGTTGTAATGCAGGCCTTTAACCCTGAAAATGTAAACATACTGGGCTATACTTTTGCCTCAGATTTGCAATACAAAATGCAGACACTGCATATTTTCTATTGTTTCAAAGTATTTTTGTCATACACACGCTTTCCAGTCATAATACTATGGACTCCCCCCCACCAACGAAAGCCATTTAACACCCCCGTTTGATTAGGCCAATACAGCACCTACTATGAAGACTATTCATTTCTTTACATTCTGATTTATGGAACTGATAGGTATGCCAATGTATGTAATGTCTTGTAATATTGTTAACAGTGTTTTATTTCCGTTCATGCTAAATATACTGTGTGTGGTGTTAATTTCGGTAGCTGTTACTACAACCGCTCCCTCTTCTGTACAGTGAATATAGTTGTGTAAGCCGTCTTCTTGCCTACCTGATGGCAAGCAGCTCATGTAAAAGATAGGCAGCGGCGGCGAGCAGAGCACCCCCGGTCAAATACAGAGTTTTCTTCCACCAAGAATCCGACCCCAGCCCCGACATGATCCCGCTGTAGTCCTGCAGAGGGAAAGTGACGATGTAACCATAAAAGAAATAGTGGTCACCAGAGCTACACAGCCCAAAAGGAAAGCTTTGATTCCAGCTCAGATCAACCACACAACACCGGGGTAAAGCAAAACCAACACCCCAGTACATTCTTTGTCTGATTCGCCAACTGGTACCACAGCTCTCGTTTTTTTACGCTTCATTAAAATGATTGCATTAATGTTAATGCATCGAGATGAGTAGTTTCAGATGTAAAATACGAAAAGGCAGCATTTTCCTTGCTTCGGGTCTTTGCGCCGGGAAGAGCAGCATCCTTCCGCAGCCGTTCTCCTCTTGCTCCTTTGTCTATTCCAATGGAAACTAGTGATGTCATTGAGTGTTATTGATTCTGTACACACTAGCAACAACTAGAACCCACCCTCTGCTTAAAAAAACAAACATCTGGAACCAAAGCAACACGCTGTAGATTATGGACATTAGACAATCCGTTTTTATTTATAGCTATTTTCAGTATTTACTCATATTTACATTTCTTAGGTTTGTTTTACAGTTATTATTATTATTATTATTATTATTAGTATTATTATTATCGTTAAAATTATTATAAACTTTATTTGTCTTTAACTGTTTTTTTGACAGATTTGACTTTAAACTATGATGATTGCAAACTACTACTAATAATAATAATAATAATAATAATAATAATAATAATAATAATAATAATAATAATAATGTGTTTGCATGTATTGAATTATTTTCTTTACTAAAGATCTTTGTAACATGTAACGGGCACATACATACATTCTTTTATACCGGTAAACTGCAAACCAAGGTTTTTAACAAATTCATGTACATGTAACTTTTCTCATTACTGTCGGTTGCTATATTTGGAGACGTGTTTTAATGAAAGCCCCACAATACCTACCTTTTTCATAAGAAATGTGGAGGCACAAGCTATTGAAAGAAACTCCTTTTAAGACGATTAAACTACAAAGCCATCTAGCGCTACTGATCACAGAATTTTAGAAATATTTTAAAGTTTAAATTCCCGTAAAAACAAACAAACAACATAGACCACTATGTCTAAAACAGTACCGTATGGCATATAAATGGCATCAAAATAACTATATATTTACCAACCATTATTTAGTAGTACATTATGATACTGTATCTTGGACTGCATATAAAAAAAAATAAAAATAAACGACCGATCAATATTACTTAGTATTGACACATTCTAATGGATTTATGGCACAAAAAAATAAATAAATAAACATTTTAGCTAGAGTGACTGCATTGCATACTTGGTAGTTTATGATATCAAGTCAAATTAAAAAAGTGATTCTGGGGCAAAGAACCTTCAAAACCTGACCCTATGTTTCAAATGAGTTACTCATGAAGTACCCTAGGTATACATGAATTAATGCCATGGGCCTTATTCTCAAGATAGTCAGGCACACAGGTGTACCTAATTCCTTACTGGCAGGCATACCACCATCACCTCACTCAGAATCAGAACCAGCAAATGCATCACAATTACATTTACATAAGCTCTGTCATCAGAATGCGTTCATCTAATCAGCATTTTACACATCAGTATTCCACATCCAGCATATCTAGTATAAGATCTATGGTTGTAATGAAGAGGCAAGCCCCTGTAAGGATTACTGAAGATTCCAGGCCCTTTATTATGCAAGCGAACGAGACAAGGGTCCAAACAGGCAAGTCTTCACTCAGGAAGCAAGCTTGTAACAGGATGGATGGTTCTCTTAGTAAAGCTGATAAAGCATGACCGCACTTGAAATAGTGGATTTCTGCCAACCACAAAAATAAATAAACAGAAAGAAAAACACATACATTACCCTTTTTTAAATTCAATACATGGCATAAATGTACATTGTATAATGCAGTTTATTCACAACAAAACATATCAAATATATGTATTACAAGCAGAAAACTGGCTTCCAACAGCCAGACGGTTACAACAGCCATGCAAGATGGCTTCAAGGCATACAGATGTAAATATATGCACACAGTTGCCCTAAACAGTAGTACAGTATCTAGTTTTATACATTCAGGTTCAACTGCATTAGTTGGTTCTGCTTCTTGCTTCTCAGTGCAGTACACTATTTTTTTGGCCATCTCTGAAACTTGCCTTGCACCTGTAGCTTGGCAGTTCTTTAACTTAACAATAGTTTAGGTGTTCCATTTGAATGCCTGTAATCCTTTTTTTGTTTATTTTATTATTATTATTATTATTTATTATTATTATTATTATTATTATTATTATTATTATTATTAATTATTAATAATAATAATAATAATAATTTTACATTTTTGGTACATGTTTGGATTATGCTGCTTAATTTAAAGAGATGCACATAGAAAAGTACTGAATATTAATGGCAGCTCAAAACCCTGGTATTAACAAATAAACTCTGGGGTGAACACTCTCTCCTCCAGGGGTTTTCAGACTGATGTTCTAGTGCTGGTTCTCGTCTGATCTCGATGCTCTTCTGTTGTTGTTTCAGTGAACTCCGACTCAGGTTGTGCTTTTTGCTTTACTGCGTGAACTGCATAGTTAACGGCTGTGCTTTCAATCCAACTCCATGTGCCAGTGAGCGGGTTGTAACACATCCCATTAATCGATTCAACGTAGAAGCCGTCTATGCATAATGGAAAACAAGAATAAAGAAAAAACATAAGGTATTGCAAGTAGGAAAGCAAGATTCCAATACATCAGGTTAGTCTGCCTCGTCGTTACAATATGTTTGTTTAAATACAGGTAATAACTTTCCACCACGGGAGCCTAAACTAATGAATCAATTTTAATTTCAAATTGATGAAAAACTAGGATCCATTAAAGTCCTAAACTAAGTACCAGTGTTCCGGTAATTTCATAATACCATGCTTATTTTTAAAAGGACATCAGCGACCCCTGTGGTCGATAGGGCGCCTGTGGTTCTGCAGTGGAGCTGCCAGATCTGTGTTGTCCTCTGGCACTATAGGTCTGGTGGCCTCACTGTGGATCCGCAGTGCGAAAAATGACGGATAGGCAGGAGCACGTTTCAGAGGACATGTGCTCCAGCCTCCGTTCCCAGAGTCAGCGGGGGGGTTACAGTGGATACAAGTAGTGAGCCGAGGATACAGATAATAATTGGGCACACTAAATTGGGGAGAAAACCGGGGTAAAAAATTGGAGCCGACTAAATTTATATTAAAAAAAAAAAGAAAAAGATATAACAGCATTTCAAAAGAAGCATGATTAGACTATCATCCGGGTACCAAATTTGGCGATAAACCTCAGCCCCTGGTGGAGATAATTTTTTCTATGTTTTTGGGACCGATAAGGTCCTAATAGATCCTTCTAGGGTGGGTACATCATTGGCCATGTCACTAGAGCAGAGATATAAATAGTTATTCCAATATATCTTCTACCTATGAAAATATTGAAAAACATGATGTGTAATATAAAAGGGGAGGCAAAAAAGCCTTCCATAGATGTATAACTTGCACAGGTTTGAGACAATCAGCATTCTGTATCGCGGGTTGACATTAGCTTGGTTTACATGCACGTGAAAATCGACGCTACAGTCATGACTGTGTGATATTGGCACACAAATACATGGAGAAATAGCAGAGCCCTTTTGGCAGCGCGACTTTAACAGCAGTGACTATGTTTACATGCAAGTTGGAGTCGTATCAAATGCCATGCTTTAAGTGTTAAAATTAAAGTGGTTTAAATTTCCTCGTATCCCAACAACATAGAGCGACCTGAGCGGCTCACCAGAATAGCATGACATTTAAAGCACGCTCCATGGTCACTCTACTGCGGGTGTACGAGGAATTCACATGGCAACCACGGAGCGTAGATAGCAACAAGTTCCCGACAATGTACAGCAGGGCCATCTGGACAAAACTGGTAAGGACTTGTCTATGTAACGCAGCTATTACAATTCAGCTGTACCACTTTAAATGAAATACTTAAAGCACAGCATTTGGCACGATTCAAACTTGCTTGTAATTTGCCCCAGCGTCAATCGCTTTCTCACTGTAAAAATAGCTGTAAAAAACAATGTAAACCAGAGCAGGAATCCCGCTTGTTGCAACAAGATTTCAGCAGTCAAGACCCAGTTCTTGTGACTTAATCTCATGTAATCTGCAGCAGAAAGTCAGTACAACACACACGTACACACACATGCTGTACATTTATGGACTACTTTAACACTAGAACCGCCGCAGTTATACTCATACCTACAATCGCCAACGGCAGTTATTATCACGGTACATTTTAAACACCATCAATATTAAAATGAAACACACAGACAACTCAAAAGTTTTATTCAAGCACATCATATCATACAGCTGCACAGCCGAAGCACCATATTTAAATGAACAATTAAAACATAAAAGGGTTTATTTTCTAACTTACCACATATAAAGCACTACTTCAAAAAATTTAAAACTATAATAAAATAAACATTTCAAAATAAATGAGTGTGTAAACAGGTTTATGCACATACAAAACAGTAAAAACATAACTAGTTTTTAATTTTAAATGAAAGGAACATATTATTTCTCTTGCATGTGTGTCACTCGCAGCACAGAACCCAGGTTGAAAATTGCAATTGGTATTCATTATGTTGAAACACCATTTTAAATTGATATTGTAACATGGAGGTACAGGAAGCAATCCAGGGAAGCAGTCTGTTCTCAAATGTGTATCTGTGTATGTGCCCTGCAGCTATAGCAAGTCTTACTTTCTTAAAAGGTCAGTTGTATGTGTTGCATCTATCTCTGAATCATTCACTGGGCTTAGTGCTGAGTTGCATTCTAGAACCCTTTGTGACTGTTTATCCGAACTGTACTTCGTTGTTTTATCACTGGATAACAAGATCTGTAATTCCAATGAAAGTGAATGGCAGAGACATTCCAGTTGTCTTATAAAGGATCACTAATCGGTATGGATATGCTGTAATACTGAAGTGCAAATGGTTTACTAAATAATAATTAAAAAGCTGTCATGTCTTTTATGGTTCCATGCCTTTAATACTCTTTTGTATCCCAGAGAGCAATATACACACACACACACACACACACACACACACACACACACACACACACACACACACACACACACACACACACACACACACACACACACACACACACACACACACACACACACACACACACACACACACACACACACACACACACACACACACACACACACACACACACACACACACACACACACACTAAGGTCAGGCTCAGAAAAATCAGGGTTTAGACAACACCAACTACAGTACAACTGCAGCGTAGGCCAGGAAAACAAAGAAAAAACTAAAAGGGACATTTACAATTTATTGCTGTGCAATGTCTACAAGCATGTATTTATAATGTTTAGAATTCACATCTGAAAATGCGCTTGGGGCTCTGTAAAGGTTATGCAAGCCAATTATATCCCGTCGCAGCGAGCTGGCCTCTTTCAAATTAAAATCACAGCCCTTGGATATCACTAGGTCATTTACCATAAAACCCATGGCAGAAAGTATTTTATTCCCTTTATTAAAAACTCTGATATTAAGAACCATCACATATATCAGTACATATTCTCATTAAAGCATGTATTGTTAGCTGGCTGGTTTACAGATGGGCAACCCTTGATGTATAATCCCTCTGGCTCAGTGATTTCATTGAAGAAAACAAAACAGACAGCAGTATTTATTATACTCAGGCTAATTTCCCTGACATCACAAATCTCTTTTGACACATCTTCAGGGCAGCTTCTTTCAGTGTTCCTGAGTGCCAAGACAAGCCTCCTGAATGACGGGACTAAAAATAAACCGAGGGCCTCAGGGATAATCTCACTAATAAATAATTATCTACTAATGAACACACTTGATTAAATAAATGTATAGACACAGGATTAACAAGTATGTTGCAGAAATGTACATTTCAGAATGTACTTTCTAAAAAAGAAAAATATATATTATTTTACCCCCTCACTACAGCAACCCTCACACCAGCTCAGGATAACTGAAGGTTAGTGGGTGTCTTCCGATCATATGACCAAGCTTCTACACCATGGAGCTCTACAGTGGATCACTGGGTGACTGACCAGTAGGAAACAGTCCTTGGGGTAATGTACTACAAACACTGCTTTGTTAGTTAAAATACCAGTATAGTACATGCACAATTTACTGTCAACTACAAATGCAGTGAGCTTGCATTTTACGGTATTGAATCATTGAAATAGGGACCACTGAATTTTTAAATGAACAAATTATCATCTTTTATTGAATCGGGCCCTATGCTTTCAGTTTCTTTGTAAAGGTAATAGATTTCTTAGGACATGCTGGTACATGGAGAAGACAAGTCACTGACACACTTGGTACATTTAACTGAATTACTCACTTGTCTCTAGAATTCTTTCCAGGTCCACAGGATTTACAAACTTGTCCCAGTCATGAGTACCACTGGGTACTATCTTCAATAAGCTCTCAGCAACAACAATGGCTAATGAAAAGGACAGGTTGGTTTTGTTTATTGTAGTAATAAACAACGATGCTCCAGGCTGTACAAAAAAAAAGAGGATATAAAAATAGTTTTATTTTGGTGCAATTCATTTATCTAGCTAATTTTGCTATGTCTTGAATCATTAGCATAAACAGCTGCTAGCCTCACTGTACTGTGTAATAAACTGTGTTCTATGTCTTCTACAACAAAGTCCTTATGGTCACAGTCATATTCTTCTGGGTTTGTTTGTGCATTTTTTTACATTTCGCCACAATTTGCAATTCTGTTTTAAATATTACCTATCCAACTGCAATACAGCTGTAAATCTTGTGAGCAAGAACTTGTTTCTAATTGTAAGGTCGTTTGAAATCTCACAAGCGTGTTAGTCCTCCACTAGAAATGTAGGAATTTGATGCCACTCAGTAGTTGGAGTGGATTTAAAGTATTCAGAATGAATCAATGATAGATACAAGTCAGGAAGGAGGGACATTGCCCAACTGCATCCGGAATTTATCTATCTATTTATGTACTTATTTTGTAGGTTATTTTATTTATTTTTTACACGGGGAAAGGTGTCAAGTCAACATGAATTCAGTAACCATTTTCAATATTTTTCTGGCGTTGAGTGAATATACACAGATTACCTTTTTTTTGTATTGGGGATGTTTTATCAGGTTTTTAGCAGTTAAAAAACGAAAATTAATTTAAAAAGAGGTAATTTAAAAGTGGTTTCATACATTTGGGGTGGCTGATGGTGGCCTTGTTACTGAAAACAGGAGCAAACTGGGGCTGTGTAAATGTGGTCTTAATTGTGAGGTGGTTTTAAAGCAAGGTCAAATTGTAGCTTTAAAATCTAAATTGTGGAGCTATAGTAAATTCCCGGAAATTGTGTTCTTACCCTGTCAAGTGAATAACAAAATGAGATGTTATAAAACAAATAACTAGCTCTAGTCTTAATCGGACTGACCACAAAAAATAAATATATATTTACAATGTTTGCTTTAATTGGGTAGAAACATAAAATTACGGTGTTTAGTTTTTTGTTGTTTATCTCAATCTGATAACCTGTTTAAAATGTGAAATATTTCTAAATGGTCATTATTCCAAGTATCTAAATAGTATCTAACTTGTACTGTGTTAAGGTGTTTTCACCTGTTGCCTCCTATATCTATGTTACTTATTGTACTGTAGGCAAAACCAGTACAAAGTGTCTTTATGAAAGCAAGAGCCAGTGGCTTCTAGTGATCACCACTGTTAAGCAGGTTTCCTTTTGCTGTCAGTATACTAATGTGCTGGCACTTACTAAAACATAGGCTGATCTAACCTGCATTACATATGATTTTGCAGGCAACTATAATTAATTGAAGAGAAGCTACTGAACTCACAGACACTATATGAAGACCTGAGTAAATTGCAATAAGTACCACTTAGAATTGCAAAGATCATAAAGTGGAACAGTAAAAAAAACAAACAGAAAAAAAATTGAAGCTCCTTATTCTTTAACCTGAAGCATGTAATAAATATCCCATTCAGGTGGGGAATTCCTTCGACTATAGCTCACCTTCAACACCTTATAGCAGCTGTTGATGAAAGTATCAAGGTCATTCACATGTTCAACCACTTCAGATGCAACAACAGCATCAAAGGTCTCTGCAGCTTCCTCCGTGATGTCCTCCAATAGGCAGCTCCTGTAATGTATCTGGTTATTCAGAACGGGGTCAAACGATTTGTGCAGCTCGGCAGTTCTGATACTGTCTTCTAAGGGGTCAATCCCAGTAACCAAACCTCCGAGCCTCCCTAAAGGCTAATGAGAAAGCATAAATTAAAATCAAAACGCATAGCATTTATAAAACAGAAATAAAAAAATAGACAGAAAAGAAGTGATAATAGCTTAAAAATCAATCCTCAGACCTCACAACCCTTATTAGTGCAAGAGGCATTATCACTTGTCCCCTTTCCCTTGTGCGTAAGATTTAAACAGAATTCAAAACAGATCAAAAGGCACTGTTGCTTTCTGGCACATAACTTCCTGTGCTGTAGGTGAGATTCACAATGGTCTAACTGCAATCAGACCATCTGGCCTGTAGCACTGCAAGGTATTTAAGTCCTGAGAAGCAGATCTTTACATTTTTTATCTGCAGCATTGGTTTAGAAAAAACATTTACATTTTACTGAAAAAGCCCAAGAAAAAGCCAAAGATCTTTAGCACAACGGAAGGAGGCAGCGAGTAATTTGAGACCCCAATTTGATCTGTTACATGTGTACTGTACCAGCTCAGACAGCAGATGTTGCCAAGTTACTGAACCCTGCCTGCCCTTGTCTAGGGCGTGTGGTGGTTGCTATGGCACAGTACATTACCCAAACCCAGCTGTTTTTCCTTCCTTAGTCCATAGAGGCACAGCTGCATTTCTGAAGAAGCATTACTCCCTGTTAGGACACATTTTTGTACAGATTTGTTTGTTTCTGTTTTTTTTCAGCCAGTTGTAGTTTTAAAGTGATTTTTCCTGTCTGGTGTGAAACAGTTAAAAACACTTTTTAGAAGTGCCATGATAGTCATTTCTAATTTCTTAGACTTGGCTAGTTATGAAGTTATGTATCATTATATATATATATATATATATATATATATATATATATATATATATATATATATATATATATATATATATATATATATATATCTGTTATGATAGGTGATATAGCTACATAAGCTATATTTATAGATCCACTACATATTGTGATGTCAGCTACAAAGCTAATTTGACAGACCACTACAGGCATGTAAAAAGTGTAAGTATTTGATTAGACCTGATACTGTCAAGGTTAATACTGTAATTCTGCTGGCAAGGCTTCAGTACAAAAAACAAGCTGTAACTTATTTTGAAGCTGTTATTTACTCTATACAGCGTCAAGCTAAAGACACAACTGGTCAGGTTCACATTTTTAATATAATTTTATTGATTTGGCTTGGGAGAAAATCATTCTGGTCACATATTTGTTTGTCTTTAAATTATCATAAAATGATCATGTATTTTAAAAACACTGTACAGTATGCATAAATTACATTAAAAATATAAAAGAGGATCTCCTACAAATTATAGAAAAAATAGAATTTGCCTTTTTTTCTGGAAATTTGTTACAGAAATTACCCCACCCCTCCCCCAATACACATAACTTTCTAAAATTAAACCCTAACAGTTACAGTACCTCACTTAACAGGCCTCCACCACAGCCGACATCTAATATTTTATAACCAGATAAAGGGCTTCCTGGTTTGAGATGACCATTTCTATTCAACAGATTGTCTCTGGAACAGAGCAGAAAAAGGACTGTATTATGGGGGAAGAACATCTTCTTAAGATTTCAATAGGCCTTCCAGGGGCACATAAAAATCGTACTCAATTCTAGGAAATTATAAGGCAGATAATTATAGAAAACAAAAAAACATGCACTGGCCAGTATACTACAAATCTCATACAAACTAGCCTGGGGCCCTTGATTCCACTGAAAGGTCAACTGTCAACCACACTATGCTGAACATGTACTCCGACAGGCAGGTACTATCCACCACACTGGCCTAATATTGTCTGTCACTGGTTTGCATCACATATGAGACAGATGTCAGCCATCTTCATTGCCCAGCACACACTCTGGAAGTCATTTTAATTGAGCAATGTGGGATGAACTTGACAATCAAACACACAGCCATAATCCTAATCAGAGAACATATGGGCCACAGTCCTGCAAGACACCTTTACCTTATGGCATCTGTACGATGCCAATTCCATAAGGTCACTGAAAAAATATGGGCCAACCTAATGTTGTGGGGGCTCCTGATAAAGTGGACAGTGAGTTTACAATGACAAACATTTCGATTTGAAATATGTACCTCAATGGAAGTTGAAACATTTGTCAGTAAATTTAAGTTACTTCTTAATACTTCTATATTCAGTACTATTGCATGTTTAACAGGTTTGGATGTATTTCTATTTCAACAGATTTAGTACCAAATTAATATGAACACTGCAGATTTAGTTAATTAAAATCATCATGTTGCATGCTGGTTGTGAACTTAAAACATGTCACCACGTCTTAATTTATAAGAGGTTGACCTTATTCCAGAATATCAACTAAACATTAAATACATATATAAAAACAATATTAGTGGGTGTAAATCTGTCTCTGCATATAAAGCTCAGTTTGTTTTTGGAAGTTAACATGAGCTGAATAAGCATCACTGTCCCCTTTAATTACTCTACCAAGGAATCCTGCATGGATTGCCTTGGGTACCTTCCTCTCTCGCGCGACAGTCGCACCTGTCTGCTCAGCTCCCAATCCCCTCCTGGCTACACTCAAGCCCTTACACACTGCCCTCCTCCTTTAGGGCAATTCTTAAAGAGGCTACATCAACAGCCCTTTCTGCCAGCTTACTTCCCTGACTGGGCTTCTCCAATCTGAGGCAGTAGAGATATGTTATACTGATAAACTAGCTCAGAGGCACATCTCCTCTCTGTCTTTTTTGATATCCACTGGATTGATTCAGCAATTTGGTATTCTTGAAATATAAATTAGCTTAAATTCACCTAATGTACCCCAGGTTTTTAACTATTTATTAAAAAAAAAAAAAAAAAAAAAAAAAAAAAAACTATATTTTCCCGGATGGAATATTCATAGTACTGTGGATGTTACAATTGACCCCCTTATCTTTTTGTTATGAGCTTGATTTTTTTTAAGCACCACTTTATATTTATCCACTGTTTCATAGTACTTAATTGATTCCTGTGCTGTAGGTCACATCACCTGACCATTGGAGTAAGTGTGCCCTGCAGTACAGAAAATGACCAAGTAGCTTTAAAGTAGTCCTTTTAAGAAAGGCAAAGACCCCAGCATTTATCCCACTTTTAATTTAAGCCATTTTTTCCCCATCAAGGGAAAGCAAAAGCTTAATCTGTCTATCCAAATCTGGTCTGCTCTATTCAGCAGCTTCCACTTGACTTAAGGTTGAGGTTTTATTATTTCTTCAGCCACCTGTCTGCTCCCTGACTCTTTTTGTCTCTCTTTCTACAAATAACCAACAGTCTTCCAATTGTAAATTACAGTGGCATCCAAATGTCTAAGCACATCCTAAGTTTGAAAAAATAAGATCCACCAATAATGTGGATCTGTCACAACTGTTTTTATTATATACAATAACAGACAACCATGGTTACTGCCATCAATCCAACTTTTTTCACCCTTCAGACCTAAACGGGTGTTACCAGTGTGCTCAACCCTGGAGAACAGGGCCCAGCCTGGACTCCTGGGGCGACTGACCAGCAGGGGTCACTGAAGCATGATAAGGTGAATTCTGCCTAACTGACCACAAAAGCCAATGCAACGCTCCCTGTGGATCTCCAGCCAAGCTAAAGAGTCGACTCATTTCCTGATCATGACTCACCATGAGCTCCACACGGTACTGGGGATTACCGGCACTGTATATTTTCCACACAGAACATTCTGATACAGTTAGCTCTTTCAGGTCCATAACACACTCTGGCACAAGAATCTGAATTTACCTGATAAATGGAACTCTGAGATCGTTCATAGAATGAAGAGCAGCAAATTCTCCCTGTTCATTCCACCATCTGTTTGCAAGAGACTGGAATTTCTTCATTTCACTTAGGTCCAGCGTTGTACGTGATGCTGTACACATGTTGGCTCTTCCTTGCCAGAAACTAAAGAAATGTTAATCTACAGCCCTGTTTTTAAATGTACTTCAGTATTTGGATTGAAGCAAGTTCCTGAGCCAAATGGTAAATAAAAAACGGTATTTGTTCAAATTTCAATTGATTGTCAATACATATTTTAAAACTTCTTATTTCACTCAAAACAAAACAGTACAATAAAAAGCAAATGTAAACCTTTCATGGTGAGCAGCACAAGGCACAAGTGGAATTACATACACATTAATCTGACATGAATATATATATTCATCCAACTATGCTGCCAAATAAAATAATTACTATTTATTTAATTTGTAAACAACAAGGCTCTGCATAAAATGAGAATTTTTCCAACAGGTGATAAACAATTAAATATTTGCTATGGAAGTAATTTACCAACTTGCCTTCAATATGAAATGTTAAAACAATATAAAAATATAAATTATAATGTTTAAAGACGAAAAATTACTTGACATGGTTAAAGTTGCACAAATTGACCTACATATGATTCGATACGCATGGAAACATATGTGGCAATAGAAAAGCTGCCATGATATCACCGATTGTGTATCTTCACCAGGGGTACACTGTTTGCAACCATTAAATAGTAAACCTGTTGCTGCAAGTAATACACATTTTACATACATACTAATTACTTACTTTTTCTTGTAGGTAAGATATGGTGCATGCTGCTGTTGTTTTGCAATGGCTGGCTGAACTAGGGTACCAGAAGGCAAACATGACAGCGGCCGCACAGATACGAACATAATCGGCACATGTAAAGCCCGAGCAACGCATCGAAATGTTGTTCCAGAGACTAATCTACGCCTCGCTTCCATTACAGACCCAGCTGTTTACAAGATATGTCTCCTCTTACACTTATCAATGTAACCAAAGTTATTCTTTGACGTGACCTAGGCAATCCGCCTGCTTTGAAAGACCGGGTGGAAACTTGCTCTGCTTACATGGTTAGTATAGTTCCTAGTACTGTTCAGGCCAAGTTCGAATAGCAAAAACGTACCTGTTACATCTTTATATGGTAATAGTTTCAGATAGTAATTTAGCTTAACCTGTTCGTTTTAACCGCAATAAAAACTCAATTATTCTCTAATTGTTATATACTTCATATTAAACATATACATAGTGTCCTTAAATAATGATATATTTGAAGGATTAGAGCATTTATGATTTGCAATTAATCTCTACACCCCTTTTAAATTTAAGCGAGTGCAAATGGTAATTCCCAGAGAATGAAACAGCGACAGCGCCAAGATGTAGCAGATTTTGCACTTCTTACTCTGTGTAAAGACGATCGATGGTATTGTAGTTGATTAGAGTGTAGTTTTTAATCACTTGTCTACAAGGTATATATTGGTTATTGTATTATTATATACACCGTTGGGTAGGTGAGGAATTGACATTTCCTTCTAAAATTGTACAATAAAAACAAAAATCTTGCACACATACTACAATACTAAATTCAAACTACAAATACTTGAGCATCTAGAGCAGCCTATTCCAGTTGAATTAATTGTTGTTCATAATTTACAGAACACATAAAATGAGATGGCACTGTCAGAGATTTATTTTAATCTTCAAATTATCAGGACACACTGTAGATTCAGTATTTTGTGGAGCCAGATGGCGCAATAACTACTTCAATTATTCAGTCTGCAGTGTCCTGTATACTGTAAAATTCACTAAATCAATGTATTCTTGCTGGTGGAATGGTGCTGCTGTCATTTCACTACTAGGAAATAGGCTGTTGAAGTCCCCTTGCCATGACAGTGTCTTTAATTGGTCAACATTGTTTGGACAGTACTTAAATACTTATAGTATTCTAATAACTAAATCATAGTAAATGTCCATGGAAAATACTCTTGTATTCACTCCACAATATAATAAATGCAAACTGAAAGAAGAATAAATCACCAAAAAACACATTAATGACTTCTTGTTTAATGCAACACTAACAAGTGTACAATAACTGACCCAAGGGCACTAATTGTCCTGGAATGCCTGCAGTAGTTTGAAAATACTGATGACAGGAACACCTTTCATTTTTCTCTCGTTGCAGCATTTATTAAAATATTAGATTTCATAATGCAGAGTCCTGCTTGATGACTAGCATATAAAAACTAGACTAAAACACTGATCACCATGGTAGTTGTTTGAAAGAGTCCTGATCAAACAGGTCTGAATTGGGTCATCAGGCAGGAGGGATTGTGGGCTTGCAGAAATCTCTTTCCAAAATCGACTTGGAGAAAACTTAATGAGCATCCAGTGCAAACAACATTTGAATCAGTAACATACATCCCCAAGCCATCTTTAATACACAAACACATGGCCTACATCCACACTATTTATATGGAAGTGTACAATTAAAGAGTAACACTTATTTACCCTACTGCCAAACATTTAATTATGCATCATGACACAAACATTTCTGCTAAAGCTGATCATTTTTAGATAAAAACTAAAAAAACAGTCATGTTAAGGATACATACAAGATCAAATCGGTGATACTTCAAATCCAAAATGAAAAATAAAACTCACAACCTCATTTGAATTTTTATTATTGACAGCAATGTACATTAAGATTTTTTTTTTTTTTATGTTACAGCTTCAAAAAAATTGCTTGCTTTAAACCTTTAATCTACCAACCTCAAAATATGAACATAAGGAAAAAACAATCATTCAAAAAGTCGTGTATTGCAGACAGCACTTAGAAAAAAAACAACACTTATTTACAATAAAAGAAAAAAAAAAAGCTTTCCACCTACACAGTTGCCTCTATAATGAGACAAGCCTTTAAAACTCATGGAATTTCAAAATAAGTGCAAGGTTCAGGTGCCATATCATTCCTCAACGCTTGCGACGTACTGGTGTGACTGACCTGAAAAGAAAAAAAAACACAAAAGCAAGAAAGAAACATTAGTGTTGCTGTTAACGTTCCAATAATACTGGCTTGTGACGTTGGCTTAACACACAAGAATGATGACTCTGCAGAGCAGGTTAATGAATATTATAGCTTATGTCTCTAATCAGTCTAGAGAGGTGGCAGGTTTCTGGATCCCAGTCATATAAAGCAGTTCTTGGATACAGTTCTTGGATGCTGTCTGTGAAAGCTCTCCTTAGGAAGGAAATATTGTGGATTATGCAGATTCTTTGCCACACAAAGTGCACGGCTGGTAGTAGATCAGGGGAGCATATTGGCAGCCACAAGTCACAAGGGAGCCAGGAATGCTTCAACCCCAAATCTCCCAGCAGAGAACACTATGGAGCCTTATCAGGATCTCCTAGAAGGGAGAGGACTATTTCGGGGGAATTAAAAAATAAAAATAAATAAAATAGCTAATTAGCCAGTTAAAGGTATAACTGGCGTATAGATTCAGCTATATCATTCATTATTCAATCAGTACAAGGAAAAATCAGGTAAAAAAATATAATTAAAAAATACAAAAAAGTGTACTACCTTGATCGCGACTTAGACTTGTGTTTGCGGCTTGCCTTCTTACCAGACTTGTGAGATTTGTCCGTTGATCGTGAACGACTACGTTTAGATTTCTTAGACTTCTTTTCCTTGCTAACTTCTGGAGAACGCGAGCTGCTTCTACCACTAGAATTTGAATCTGAATACTTCCTGCTATTCTTAACCAAGCCTTTCTTGCTGGACTTGCTATCTTGTCGTGACAGACGGCTAGACAACTCGCTATGCGAGTTACCATGTTCGCTCTTCCTCTTCGATCTACTAGTACTGCTCTCTTCCTGGCCTGTGGATTTGTGGTCTTTTTCCTCTTGCTTTTCCTTTGTCTTTTGCTTCTCTTTCTTCTTGTCCTGTTCTTTGTCCTTTTTCTTTTTGTCCTTATCATTGCTACGGCTCCTGTCCTTCCTCCTGTCCCTGTCCTTGCTGCCTGCCTGCTTGCGCTTACCCCTGCTCAGACTCCTCCTCCTGTCATCACTCCTGCGCCGGTCCCTGCTTCTGCTACGGCTGACCCTGATCTTTGACCTGCTCCTGCTCTTTCTCTTCTCCCTGCTGCTCCTGCGCTCCCTAGACCGGCTGCGATTCCTCCTCCTACTGTTCCTGTCTGGGCTCCTGTTCCTACTTGCCCTCCTATCCCTCCCCTTACTCGGGTCCCTCCTGTGCCTGTGGGAACTCCTGCTTCTGCTGCGCTGCCTGACCCTGTGTGAGGGGGACCGGCTCCGGCTGCGCTTTTTCTTTTTCTTGGGCGTGAAGGAATGCGAGGAGCTGCGGCTGCTAACTGAACTGGAGCCAGAGGAGGAGCTCCACCTGCTACTGCTGCTGCTACTACTGCTCTCACTGCTGCTACTCCTGCTATTACTACCTGAAAAGCTCTGGCTTCTACTCCTGCCTATCCTCTCCTTCTCCTTCACAGGCTTTTTGGGCTCAATGATATCAGTTTCACTGCGAGACCTTCTTTTCTCAGTTATTGGCTGGCTCTCTTTTACTATTTCCTGTTTAACTGAGCTGAAAATCTGTTCTTTGTCATATTCATGTATCTCTTTGTTCACTCTTTCAGTCAGTTTTTCTTCTGCAAGAGGAAAAGAAAGATATTTTTTAATCAATGTTGAGACTTTAAAATGTATAAACCAGTATGTAAAAGAAAACAAATTAAGTCAAATGTTGTCTACAGTGGAATCAGCATGGATAAAAAGGAAGAACCTAAAACTTGACATTTGAATTTTACATTTTGATTAACTTAACCAGTCACAGTTGGACCTGGACTAAAATAAGTAAAACAAGACATAAGTTGATGGATACAGTGCCGAGAAAAAGTTTGTGAATCCCAATGATAATTATGGAAATTCCATAGTTTTACCATGACAGCCTTCTTGAGTCTTTTCTTAAATATCTAATAAGGTTTATATTAACCAATTCCATGTCTTTGAAACACAATGATGTATGAATTAGACAAACAATGAGTAATTAAGATTCAGGGTATGTGAAAAAGTAAGTGAACCCCTGAATTTATCAGCTCAATTAAAGGAATAATCAGAATCAGGTGTTTAAATAATTAGATCTTCAGGGGTGAGTTTGGGAGGCCCCACTATATAAAGATCGGAAACTTTGTTAGTTTGGTCTTCACCATACAGGTGTGCGGAAACACATCATGACATGATCAAAAGAAATCTGAGGACCTCCCAAAAACAGCTATTGGTTCTCATCAGTCTAGAAAGGGTTACAAAACCACTTCTAAGGATTTGGGGCTCCAACAATCCACTTGTCAGACAGATGGTCTACAAATGGAGAAAGTTCAAGACCACAGTCATTCTACCCAGGAGCGGTTGTCCTACCAAAATCTCTCAAAGAACAAACATCAAGGAAGAAGTCACAAAGAACCCTAGAGTAACTCCAAGGATCTGCAGGCCACTCTAGCCTTGGTTAATGTGAGTGTTCATGACTCAACTATCAGAAAAAGACTGAACAAGAATGGTGTTCATGGAAGGACAGCCAGGAGGAAACCACTGCTCTCTAAAAAGAACATTGTTGCCCGTCCTGAAGTTCGCCTAAGAGCTCTCTGGACAGACGAGTCAAAGGTAGAACTTTTTGGCCTCAATGAGAAACGTTATGTTTGGCGAAAACCAAACACTGCATTAGAACAGAAGAACCTAATTTCAACCGTCAAGCATGGTGCTGGGAGTGTGATGGTTTGGGGCTGCTTTGCTGCCTCTGGACCTGGACGGCTTGCCATCATTGACACAACCATGAATTCTGCACCGAATCAGAAGATTATAGAGGAGAACGTCCGTGAGGAGGTCATCCGTCCGTGAGCTGAAGTTGAACCAAAAGTGGGTCATGCAGCAAGACAATGATCCTAAACATACAAGAAGATCTACAAAAGAATGGAAGAAATTCTGTGTTTTAGAATGGACTAGTCAAAGTCCAGACCTAAACCCCATTGAAATGTTGTGGCAGGACCTAAAGCGCGCTGTTCTTGCAAGGAAACCCTCAAATGTCACTGAGTTGAAGCAGTTCTGTAAGGAAGAATGAGCCAAAATTCCTCAAAACCGGTGTGAGAGACTGACCATCAGTTACAGGAAACACTTAGATGAAGTCATTGCTGCTCAAGGGGGTGCCACCAGTTATTGAATGTAAAGGTTCACATACTTTTTCACACATGGATATTGAATGTTGAATCATTTATGGATAAATAAATGTTGAAAAAGTACCATACTTTTGTGTGATTTGTTTAATCAGGTTGTCTTTATCTATTATTAAGACTTAGATTAAGATCTAATAACATTTTAGGTTTGAAATATGTGAAAAATCCTAAAGGGGTTCACAATCTTTCTCAGCACTGTGTATATTAGATATAGAGATACATAGATACAGATATATAATTTCTTAAGCTTGAGAAGTTCATGCACACCTTCCACTTGTTGCCTCTCCTGAAGCTGTTGCTCTTTCCTCCGAAAGGCATCCTGCTTTTGCCTGATCCTGTGCCGCAGCTCCTCATCGTCTGTATCTGAAGTTTCAGAGCCTCTCTCACTTCTCTCATCTTCGCTGTCATCTGACCCGTACTCACCCAGTCCACCTGCGTGCACAAACCCAGACTCTTTTATAAGAGACAACACATTTGGCTTCCACTCTGATTTTACACTGATATCTGTTTAGTTAAAATAATAAAATTGACATTTTAGAAGCTTCAATCTTGACATTTTCTATTGATCGGTTAATCACCCAATCTACGCGATCGATCACACCTGTTTGCTAGTGATAAGAAATTATATTGAAAGACAAATTACCAGTACTACAAAGTATTAACTTAATGCCATTTGCTGTAAATGTTCCATAATGACCGCTAATGTTTAATTTACATATATTTACTTACATTTCAATTTGACAGTTTGGAAAAACTTGCAACTAAAGGTGATAAAATAAATTTGCAGTACTGTCATGAAAGGAAAGTACAGATAAGCAAATGTTGCAAGTTGCAGTCTTTTTTCTTCGTTCTGAGATACTGTGAAATATTAGGTATACCTTCCAGTTGCCCTTTTGCCAAGGTCTTTAGAAGTACCAAAGATATTCTAGATTACCAAGATTCTCTACAGGGACTGCCGACATAGAGGGTTATGGGATATGAAGAGAGCTCAAGATATGTTTTTCTATTGATGGTTTAAAAATACAAAATACTTGTGAAGTCTGTTTTACTGTTGCCCAGAGTGTCTTGACAAAACAAACTAGCCTGTGTTAATGATAACACTGTAATTGATACGAAAAAGCACTTTTTTGAAATGGCACAGAAAGCAGTCACTAGAGCTTTGCACAGCAAATGCAATTATAAACCATGGGTTTACTGTTTATATATTTTTAGTTTTTCACTATGATCATTTACTACTGTAACTTTTCTGTAAATATAAAATCAACAACAATAAATGAATAAAACAAATTTACTAATTACTAATTGATTACGGTTTTGCAATATTTCTTTAAACTATATTGGAGAAATGTTTTTATATAGTTTAATGAGAATTGTGAATTTCAGAATCAAATCAAGCTAATGTACTTCACATATTTCATTACAGTAATATTAAACAGCTACTGCAGTAGCCTAAGCACATTTGAATTAGTACAGCAAAACAGAATGCTTATTGCCATACTATTGCAGTAAATAATATCTTTTGCTATGTAAATATGATACTACAATTATAAAATGTTTTTACACAACACCAGAAAACCTGTGATCTTAACTGCATATGTCCAGTTGAAGGACTGTGTGCAGGAAAATGTCATTTTTCTTATCAATTATGTTATCACCATTCAACAGGTTAATATATTTCTTCCCTCGAGCCTGGGCAACAGCGAAACAGCACTGTGAAAATCAGCCCCCTCTCCGAAGACAATAGAAAAATAGCCCTGTAGTGCTATTTATATCCCATGATCCTTTGCACGCCATGTGATGGAATTAAAGGTGGAGTTGAGTATCTTGGTACACAGAATATCCCCTAATGGTATATAGATAAATAGGACATCTTGGTATGTACTTAACTCTTTGAAACAAATTAGACTGTCTTCAGTACAAGATGCATTATACATCAGTGATCAACTTTGTTCTTGTAACAGGATCCAGCTTACAATCTGGTAGTTGCATAAATATTAAGCAACTTGAGTTTGACCCAGAAAAAAAGAAAAATACCATCTCTACCTCCCTTGCTTTGTTTAAATAGATTTCTTACAGACAAAATCTGGCAGAGGAATACATTACCCTCTAACTGCTACCCCCCGTAAAAAAAACTCCCCAGTTTTAAACTAGAAACTACTTACCGAGTCCAGTAAGAGAAGCCAGTGCACTGGACTGTGCTAGCTGCTTTGCAGGAGCTTTGTATCACATCAACAACAGGAACATGTTAACACATACAGCCACATTTTCAAAGTCATGAGATTCTATGGCAAAATTAAGCTGCACTATTAATGCTGCTTTGCAAAGGAGAGAAGAATTAAAAACATGACATCCATTAAAAAGAAGAAAAAAGACAATCAAATAAACTTTGAGTTTTAGCATTTAACATGAAATCAAACATTGATTGCAACACTACAGGAAGAGGTAAATACCACTCTTTACTAATGTAGATTTTCACATCAGAGCTGACCCAGTGTCCTTTTAGGAATAGGAGACATGGAATAACCTTTTTATTGTACCAAGTTGAAGGTGTGTTACTTAACCAGAAAAAAAAAAAAGCTGATACTACTGGTTCTTTTGCAGGTTTCATGCCACGTATACAGAAATGTCCTAATTCTACCAGTGCATTAGCAGAGACTGCCTAGGACAGCATTTTTACCTTAGCGTATTACTTTCATTACTGCTGGAAAATTTCTAAATGAAACAGATACTACATTAACAAAATATAAAGACAAACACATATACACGAACTAGAAAATGGAAAAGCACTGCAACTATATTGTCAACATTTTTACATATTTTATATCAATGAATTACAATTCTGTAGCATTTCATTCTATAAGCTACACACTAAACACATAAATATTCAATTTTTATTTTTTTGTATACATGCTGGTATCGCCGTCTAACGAGTGATCTGAAGCAGAATACATACCTTTTGTTGCCTTGTGGTGAACTTCTTTTGCAACATAATAGATTTCTTCATTGGTGACCTCTAAAAGCACTTCTGTCAGCACAGTTTTGGTCATAATCATCTATAAAAAGACAAGAAAAAAGGTTACAAAATTCAATGCTTTCTTAATTTTATTTCTATTATCAGATAAGAGATCTGGCAGTGCTGAATGTAGAACTATTGACTAAACATGTATGTTGGTAACATACATCCACTGAAAGGAAAGTCCACACATGCTACATGGTAAAAAAAAGATAACTGCCTTAGTTTTGCACCAATCATTACCAAAAGTCTCCATTTGCATTTTTCCATAATACTATTTTATACAAATATTTTTACCCTTTCAATTACTGTGTGATTATTGTGTAAATATAAGGAGCCTCTGTATGTACAGGCACTGAAATATAGATATTGAAAAGCAAATACACAGTCACTGTATACTTTAGCAAAGCCATCCCAAGTATGCCTTCTAAAAACATACTCTACCCGGCATCTAGGATGTGTTGTGGTGGACTATGTCTTCAGTCTGAAGCTGACTAAAGAGGACTATTCTGACTAAAATAAAAACAGACCTTAAGACCCAGAAATTTACAATATGTTTAAAACTGAAAAAAGGTTATTGTATATCTATTATGATGTTCCTTGAGGCTGACGCAGATGTAACACCCAAACCCGGTATCAGTAATATTCTAAATAAGCAAATCAAGTACCAGCAGAAATTCCTTTTCTTCCTCAGTCATTTCTGGTTCACTCTGCTCCTCATGTACTGGAGATGGACTCCTACTTTCTGGTTCTAATTTTTTTGCTTCAGGTCTTGCATCTTCCTCCTCCTCTTCATCTTCATCATCACTGTCCTGATAAAAATTAAAAAAAAGGTTTAAACATCTTAACATTATATAGAAATTCAAATAAACACACACACACCACTGTTCTTGGCTTAAGCACTGATACTTACAAATTTACTTTTACGTGGCAAACGAGGTCCATCACCCTCCTCTTCCGGCTCCTCTCTATCCTTCTTTTCATCTTTTGCCATTTCGGCACGCTGTTTCTCCATTCTTTCTTTTTCTAGTTTCTTCTGTTTTTCTCTTTCCATCTTTTCCAGTCCCTCACGGATCCAAACAGGCAGTGTCCTGCGCTTTACAGCATCTGGAGAATACAGATTAAAAGTAACTTATAACCTTGCTGAGATACCAATACAAAAATATACAGATCATTGCTCCATTTGTCAAAATATTAACGTATCATTTCTGATTTAAATTGCAAGCTGATTTCACCTCTAAACATATCCCTGATTCTGCACAAAAAACAATTCATCTGCTCTTCCCTCTCACCATTACTTGACATTTTGGCTGCTCTCACACTCTGCTGTCGCCCATTATACTCTTGGATAAAATGTCAAACAAAGGGTGCCATTTGATTTTGCCCAAGGAGTTTACATAATGCTGAAAAAGTAGAAAAATGGTTTCTGGAAAGGGCGAATGCAAAAATTAAAAACAAAAGTAGAAGACTTACCAAGTGCAGGGGGCTCCTGTTTAACTGGCATCTGGATGGGAGAGCGCTGCCGCTCCCTAAACGCAGGGGGTCTGTCTCTGCGGTTCTGTGGAGGGCTCTGCTGCCAGTAAGGAGGATGGAACCCGCCAGACGGGGGGCCAAATGCAGCAGCACCATGCTAAAATAGAAGAAGGTATTTAGTTAATTTCAAACGACAACAAATTTTCTTTCTTCTTAATGCATCAACTTCTGAAGCCCTTGTAATATAAATATTATGCTCTACATAGTTTAAAAAATGTTTTAGGTTATCAAAGTAAGATTCATTAAATGTTGCCCCAAAATAATTTACTTTAATATCCCTGTATCTGACTCGACAACAGGCTTTGCAGACACTTTACCTGGTAGTCAAACTGGTTGACTGGCATTGGCGCCATAGTAAAGCTCTCTGGTTGCCCTCCAAAGTTGTGGTTGTTTTGGTTAAATATGCCATGTCGGGAGTCTGGAAGGAAATCAACACTGTCCTGGCTGTTGCTGTCTTCGGAAGGAGGAACAACATCCATCGGCCCTGGTGCTGGAGGCATCCACTGTTGCTCTGGGGGTGGGTGAGGAGGCTGATGGTGCATCCCCCATTCTGATCATTGTCAACATGCAAAGACAGGAGTCAGTATGCAGTATTGCAAACACAACCAAATAAAGAACAATGAACACTGAAGGCAAGTGTTGGGTTTAGTTTCAAAACAAACTTTCCCCCTTCTATGCAAGGCATAACCTTTTAACTCCAATACTCAATTTTTTTCAAATTATATCCTAATATATGCTTGGTATTAAGAAGGTGTTGAGTTATAGTAAAATAAGAAAAACAAGTCAAACCTGGCTGCCACATTCTGTTGAAACTCGGATCCCCCTGGAAGTTGCCATGATTATTTGGACCTGTGTCTAATCCCTGGATTTCCTGGCCATTGGGCTGAATTCCTTGCTGATCCACCACATTTGGTCCACTGGATTCCTTCTGAGCTATCCAAGCTTGTGCCAGAGCTGCCCAATCCACTTGACCTAATTTAAATACACACAAAAACACATGCAGACTATATATAGCAAAGTAACTGTCCAGATAGCGCTGTGCTTTCCTACACAGCAAATCTTTTATTTCTAAATAAATTACACTGAACAAAAATATAAATGCAACATGCAACAATTTCAAAGATTTTACTGCGTTACAGTTCATATAAGGAATTGAAATAAATTCATTAGGCCCTAATCTATGGATTTCACACCACAGATACCTTTTAAAAAAAAAAAAAAAAAAAAAATGTAGGGGCGTGGATCAGAAAACCAGTCAGTATCTGGAGTGACCACCATTTGCCTCAAGCAGCGCGACACATCTCCTTCGCATAGAGTTGATCAGGCTGTTGATTGTGGCTTGTGGAATGTTGTCTCACTCCTCTTCAATGGCTGTGCGAAGTTGCTGGATATTGGCGGGAACTAGAACACACTGTCGTACACGTCAATCCAGCGCAACCCAAACATGCTCAATGGGTGAGATGTCTGGTGTGTATGCAGGCCATGGAAGAACAGGGACATTTTCAGCTTCCAGGAATTGTGTACAGATCCTTGCGACATGGGGCCGTGTATTATCATGCTGAAACATGAGGAGATGGCGGCGGATGAATGGCACGACAATGGGCCTCAGGCTCTCGTCACAGTATCTCTATGCATTCAAATTGCCAAATGTGTTTGCTGTCCGTAGCTTATGGCTGCCCATACCATAACCCCACCGCCACCATGGGGCACTCTGTTCACAACACTGACATCAGCAAACCACTCGCCCACACGACGCCATACACGCTGTCTGCCATCTGCCAGGTACAGTTGAAACCGGGATTCATCCATGAAGAGCACACTTCTCCAGCGTGCCAGTGGCCATCGAAGGTGAGCATTTGCTCACTGAAGTCGATTACGACGCCAAACTGCAGTCAGGTCAAGACCCTGGTGAGGACGACAAGCATGCAGAAGAGCTGCACTGCACACTTTAGAGTGGCCTTTTATTATCCCCAGCACAAGGTGCACCTGTGTAATGATCATGCTGTTTAATCAGCTTCTTGATATACCACACCTGTCGGGGATGGATTATCTTGGCAAAGGAGAAATGCTCACTAACAGAGATGTAAACAAATTCGTGCACAAAATTTGAGAGAAATAAGCTTTTTGTGCATATGGAAAATTTCTGGAATTTTTTTTATTTCAGCTCATGAAACATGGGACCAAAACTTTACATGTTGCGTTTATATTTTTGTTCAATGTATTCTAATATAATAACAATCTTTATTTTTTTATATAGCAACTTTCATAGTGCTTTACAAGATAGGAGACTAGGGTGTGTGAACAATGCATCAGTTGCAGAGTCACGTACAACAACGTCTCAGCCGAAAGACGGAGCACAAGGAGGTTAAGTGACTTGCTCAGGGCCACACAGTGAGTCAGTGGCTGAGCTGAGATTTGATCCGGGGACCTCCTGGTTACAAGCATGTTTATTTAACCACTGGACCACACAGCCTCCATTATTGTCAGTCGATTGCTTATTGGGATATGCACATACTTATCTCATTTATACACACTGATTTTATTTGGTTATGTAATTTACTTTGTTATTTACAACTCTAGATTTTTGCCACTCTTGACTGAATGCTGGTTTGTGCTAGCCTAGGGGTGTTGCATATTTTCAATTAAAAAGTATAACTTTTGTATTTGCATGTGTGGTTGGTACTGTAAACTCAAGGAAAAGGTTATATTACAATCTAGGCTACACAAAGGGAACTGACAGAGACCTGATCTACCCAGTGCCGACACACTAATCTGATTGAGAATATACAGTAGTATGTGAAATTTCAGGTAGCCAAGGCACAGCCAACCAAACCATACTAGCAGTGGAATATACTTCCGATTTCCTGGATAAACTAATGTGTTGCAAAAGACAACTGATTGTAATGTACAAAAGGGGGACTACTAAATATTAAGTAAGGCATGTGATATAGCTACCACAAATGCAATACATAACAATGGGGTCCATTAAATCAATTTCAAAGTAATCTGTGGTCTTGCTTATATGCTTGGGATAGGACACAAGTTTCAAATGGTGCTACCTAAAACAGTTTTAATATTTTAAACAGAATATACCAACTTAGCTTGCTAGTTCAGCACAAAAAAACATAGGCAAACACTTAATTCATATTTTGTGTGTGTGTGGATTTTATGTACACACACACTGAAAAGAAAATCTTACTCATACCTGGGTCCTGCTGGTGCTGGAAGGTCTGCAACCACTGCTGCTGGCTCAAAGGCCAGTGCGGCCACGGCTGACCACCTTGATCCCACATCATTAACCTTAAAGTTTAGATGGTTGGATCCTACACAGAAAGATTGTTTAATTTAGTGTTATTTTCTGTGTCGAGTTTCATTGAAGGTCTCAACTGGCAATGGACTCAAGTTTCTCTTTTTTTGCCATAAAACAAACATTTAATACACAAAATAAAACGCTGAGACAGAAATTGTAAATCTTTTACCAGTGTACAGAGTGATTATAAAGTATCTTCACTACTGTTACAAATAAAACAGTCACTGTATAGCAATGAAACAAGGGCCAATAAAACTTTTACTACCAACATGAAGTAAGTATGCAGTAACTGGCACCCAAGTGTTGTTGCATTACTACTTTAATGGGGTGATCTTGAGAATTAGTTCTACCAACAAGATACCATAAAAACATCAGAACAAACAATTTCACAGAGAAACACTACAACACCTTATTGAATAGTACTCGAGTTTAGTACAATAAGGAGTGTGTACCCCACACCACACAGCAGCAACTACACAAAGTAGTCAACTGCCTTTATAAATCACCCAATTCTCTAAAAGTAGATCAATGTACCATATTGTAGGGGTGGGTCATTTCTGTATATTTTAACAATTAAATACTCAAAATTTACTAAATGACTACACTATTATACTTTACACCAACGTGCCACTGGATAAAAATAATGGTTACATAATACCATTTGAAGCAATATGTATAAAATAAATTATAAAAAAAAAAAAAAAAATTGCAGTACTATGACAATGCTTCAATAAGCAGCTCTTTTTATTAACAGTGTAATACAAGTACAGTATGCATAAAGCCCAATGTACGCAACATTTCCAAACAGCAATTAAAGACAACATAATGATGTATAGTTTATAATTAATTAATATATGTCTTCACTGGACAACTTTAAAATATAAAAACATGTTTACATTAAGAAATACCTGGATACGTTCTGCTACATGAAGTCTTATACATAATGTAGTGCAAAGTAGATGTTAAATCATTTAATATATTTAATCCCATCCTTTAACAGTGCTGATAGTCAGTGTATGTTTAGCAATCGTTTCAACTATTAGGCTAGTTATTTGCTCCTTTGTGGAGTGCATTTGGTTGAGCAAGCTATACTGGTCCCTTGTGCTTTACCGGTTTTGCTGCATGTGCAAGGCACACTCAGACTCGCAGTCAACAGTGCCCAGATAGATGGATGTGTAAGCTTGAAGACCTGACACAAAGGACATTACCAGGCATTATGGACTAACTATTATAACCAAACAGTCCATAATGCCTGGTGATGCCCAGTGTGGAGGTCCTCATTGCTTTTATTCTTCAATATTACAGCATAATTAATTACAATGTGTATTTAACTGTATTTATTTGTTTTTTCATTTTTTTTGTATGCATCCTTCCACATAAGCACTCCAAAATAAACGTTCTACAAAACAGTCCTCCATTATACAACAATGCCCATTAGATTTGTAACGATAAATTATTTATCGATTGTATACCGAATACCGTGTGTGGGTGTGTGTAGAGACAGAATACATGCGTGTCTGTCTCCAGTCATAAGACTTAACACTGTGAACTCATTGGTTGCTGACTTTGAGACTTTTGAGTAGGTATGATACACTGCCCAGATACAAGTGTTTAAACATGTTTAAACTTTGCGAGCCGATTGAAATCGATCGACTGCAAACGTAATACCGATCCACAAAAAGGGAAACAAAACTGAACCAGGTAACTACAGACCAGTAAGCCTGACTTCTATTATATGCAAACTTATGGAAACTATAATAAGATCCAAAATGGAAAATTACCTATATGGTAACAGGGTACTGGGAGACAGTCAACATGGTTTTAGGAAAGGGAGATTGTGTCTAACTAACTTGCTTGATTTTTTTGAGGATGCAACATCGATAATGGATAATTGCAAAGCATATGAAATGGTTTATTTAGATTTCCAGAAAGCTTTTGACAAAGTCCCGCACAAAAGATTAATTCTCAAACTGAACGCAGTTGGGATTCAAGGAAACACATGTACATGGATTAGGGAGTGGTTAACATGTAGAAAACAGAAAGTACTGATTAGAGGAAAAACCTCAGAATGGAGTGTGGTAACCAGTGGTGTACCACAGGGATCAGTATTAGGTCCTCTGCTATTCCTAATCTACATTAATAATTTAGATTCTGGTGTAGTAAGCAAACTTGTTAAATTTGCAGACGACACAAAAGTAGGAGGAGTGGCAAACACTGTTGCAGCAGCAAAGGTCATTCAAAATGATCTAGACAAGATTCAGAACTGGGCAGACACATGGCAAATGACATTTAATAGAGAAAAGTGTAAGGTACTGCACGCAGGAAATAAAAATGTACATTATAAATATCATATGGGAGATATTGAAATTGGAGAAGGAATCTATGAAAAAGACCTAGGAGTTTTTGTTGACTCAGAAATGTCTTCATCTAGACAATGTGGGGAAGCTATAAAAAAGGCTAACAAGATGCTCGGATACATTGTGAAAAGTGTTGAATTTAAATCAAGGGAAGTAATGTTAAAACTGTACAATGCACTAGTAAGACCTCATCTTGAATATTGTGTTCAGTTCTGGTCACCTCGCTATAAAAAAGATATTGCTGCTCTAGAAAGAGTGCAAAGAAGAGCGACCAGAATTATTCCGGGCTTAAAAGGCATGTCATATGCAGACAGGCTAAAATAATTGAATCTGTTCAGTCTTGAACAAAGAAGACTACGTGGCGACCTAATTCAAGCATTCAAAATTCTAAAAGGTATTGACAGTGTCGACCCAAGGGACTTTTTCAGCCTGAAAAAAGAAACAAGGACCAGGGGTCACAAATGGAGTTTAGAAAAAGGGGCATTCAGAACAGAAAATAGGAGACACTTTTTTACACAGAGAATTGTGAGGGTCTGGAATCAACTCCCCAGTAATGTTGTTAAAGCTGACACCCTGGGATCCTTCAAGAAGCTGCTTGATGAGATTTTGGGATCAATAAGCTACTAACAACCAAACGAGCAAGATGGGCCAAATGGCCTCCTCTCGTTTGTAAACTTTCTTATGTTCTTATGACTGATCCTGTAAAATTGCATCGCAAAACACAACACACTGCCTGTTGCTACTGATCGCATCAGGCATTGTGTCCCCGGCTTTAACAATATCAGTTGAGATCTTCTAGGATACTAAACCTGCCACGGATGCCCATACCCACCAATCAGTGAGGGGAGCCCACAGTGGTTATCAATATATCCTGTCCAGTTTTCCTTTTGAAACTGAAACTTCTCTAAGCACTCCAGTATGTGACGCATTTTTTGTTGTGACGTGGTGTGTAGATTAATTAACCCTACACATGTATGAAAGATACATTCTACATACCTCGGGTGCGATGTGGGCAGCAAATCAATTATTAATAAATCCACATATATGCATGAAAGAGATATTCTACATATTCAAGCATGGAGACGCAAGTAAAATTCAGCCGGAGCTGTCGCTGTTGAAACTTCCATTACAGGAAAAGGTAGGCTACCTCTAATGTACTGTTTGGAAAAAAGACAATATTGTTGTATTCACTGAAGATAATGCAAATATAAGTGGTTATGCAAAGTCATGTAAAGTATTGACTCAAATATGACAGCAAAAAGTGAAAACACTGGAAGGGACTGCTGCTTTCGCCAGAAGCTGGGCCACGTAATTCAGAAATTATAACCAACAGCAAATTAAAAAAAGAGACATAGAATTATTTCCATGTGAACAGGCCATAATGTTAATGTAGTTTTCAAACCTTGTTTTTTTTTTCTCTTTTGGACAGTGGCTTTTCTTAATTTACCGTTATGTTTACACTGGAAATTTGTCAGATTTTACACAAAACAAGGCAAAGGCTAGTAACGGCAGGAAATTGAAAAGTGCACATGGCTACATTTAAATGCCAATGTATTTATCAAACGTGTCCTAAAACATCAGGATTTGTTTATTTATACCATGCACTATAAAAAGAGGACTTACTGTTATTTTAAACTGTTACAGTGAGGGAAGATTTTTAATTTTTTTTTGTTAAGCATTTTAACTCAATAAATGATCAATAATCATTGTTCATATTTGCAACGTCGGGGTTCAATTTACAACGCTAATGCCTAGGAGTTTCTCTATAAAATTTGAGTATAAAACCATTTTTTTGCCATCATGTTAACGACTGCATTTCTTCAAAATAGCCTGCAAGTACTTGCGATGGGAATTTTAAACATTTAACGTATAAATTCTAAAAAAGTGGTTAAACATTGAATAATATGCTAGATGTATAACTGGTCACATGACAAATTTCACTAAACATTTTTTTTTTATGTATTCATTTAAGTAATTTATCATCATATACAGACTGCTGTGGTGCCACAGTAAGGGCGGATATTATAAAAGGAAGGGGTTGGCAATTGCCTCCAAGTAGTTTTTCTATTTGGTGCAACAGAAAAATTGACACTGGAGCGGGTTTTATTCTGGGTCGATCTAGCGCTTCATTGGTGCATTCTGTTCATGCTGTAGTAGGTGTGGTATAGTCTCCAGTCCATAGGGGTAAGAAAGTTAATGGCAAGCGATTTTTCTGACATTTGTTATATATTTATTTTTTAATAAAATGGCATCTGTAAACAAAGGAACGAGGCAAAGACACATCTGTGCATTTGAGAGCTTCTGTAACATATGTAAGCTGTGTTTATTTTTTATTATTAGTTTTGTTATGCTGAATTTAATAATGTAAAAAATTTAAAGATTCAGTTTAGTTTATTCACTTTGTGCACATAGGGCCAGCACAGGAATATCTCAATTGTGCAGTACAAATACAAAGACCAAATTTCCATCAGGCTTTTTTTTTTTTTTTTTTTTTTCTTTTTTTTAGATTCTACTGATTTTTTGTATTACATGCAGGACAGCTGGTATACGGTAGTTACCTTTACTAAATATGTGAACAGACTAATCTACTGGTTAATCAACTAATGCCCATAAATTAACCAATCAAAAATGTGAATTGAGTGACAACCCTAATTTCAACATATACTTTGGTGTGTATGTAGTTTTTTGGGGTCAATAATGGTCATATTTTGTTATATTGTAAATAAAACATTACCTTTTTAAAATGACTCCTATGCGTTTTATTGCAGTACGGTCTTAGTGCACTGGGGCAGCTGCTCCATTGGTGCCTTCCACTTTTGACAGGCTGTTTACAGTGAGACAGTTTTAGGCCCTGTCCACACTATGCCTTTAAACCGGCTTAAAAGGTTAGCATCTACACTATGCAGTAAGGAGTGTGTACCCCCCACCACACAGCAGCAACTAGACAAAGCATTTTGGGATATTGGAGGATACACAAAAAATGTAGTTTGGTACTACAGCGTCCACACTTCTGACAAACTGCACTACCTGATGCGATCTAATTTAGAACCGGACTCAAGACTACCCCAAGGTAGTCTCGAGTCCAGTTCTCAAATACAGTATTAAACACTGCGTAGTGTAAACGCAAACTGTATTCAGCACTTTCAGTATCCCAAAATGCTTTGTGGTATGTTTGATGAAATACTGACGCCTGAAGGACTTGCTATCAGTGTACACTCCACAATGGGTATGCAATTTTATGCATAAAAAAAAAAAAAAAACCTGTAAGGACATCTCTGTTAAACAAGTGGGGAAAATAACAAAAGCACAATGTTAAATTAGGCGACAGCAAAAATGTTAAAAGTAGGATCGGGATGAACAATTCACATAATTTGTCAGCTCTGTTTGAAATAAAATTAAGGTGACCAGAATTAGGCAAAGGCAAGAAGAAGATATGAAGGTAAAAACAAAGATTGTTTTGTAATTAAGTTTTTGATTATTAAAACAGAAGCAGCTCAATTTGTTGTCACCTGATTAAAAATAAAACCCGAAAACTTCCAAGCCCTACTTGTGTGTGTTCATATTTTTTTTTTCAAAATATTTGTTTTATTTCTTTTTAGCAATATGCACTTCTATTAATATGATGCATAACACAATATTTTAAAATAAAATACAATGCATAGTGGTATACTATCATATTAATAGTTCAATGCACTGCTGGGAACTGCAACCAAACTATTCTAATAGTGTGTCGACCCATTAAGCCTGACTAAACATAAAACAGTACTTAGTGTGGATGCTTTGAGCTGGACTAATTAGAACAGTTTCGATTGGTTCTTGAGATCGGTTATGTAGCATGGACAGGGCCTAATACTATTTAAAAGGCATAGTGTGGACAAGGCCTTAGATTAGAGGCATATATGTGCCATGTCATAATTTGTTATTTTAACAAACAATGTAGAACATGTTAGCTTTGTTTATTTTAATTATGATATTAATATAATCATTTATGTTTTTAAATAATTTAAACAGTTAATTCAATGTAAATCCATGATTATCAATTAAAATGGATCATTAAATATTGTTTTTGTTGGAATGCAATTGTGCATTCCAACAACCTCCGTTATCCATAAATACAGTCAGTATTGGGATCCCCCTGCATTTAAAAAAAAAAAAAAGTCTGGAATTTATAGATATTGAAAGAAATAATGATGTATTTATTATTTGCAATACATGGGGCTGCAGTGGTAGGCTCACCGTGGCTGTCAGTGCAGATCATTTATATGTGTTACAATGACAGATAATACGATTAGTAATTTATTATAGTAAACGATTCCAGATGCCCATTTCTACTACATTGCCTATATATAATATGGATTTTTCCTGATTTTAAATTCGGTCTATGCCCTCCTGTAGCTAATGTTCAAGTAAATTATATCGATATGTTGCCGTGTGATTAAACCACCGATTATGATTATTATTTATTATTCTAATTAGCATGTATTAATAAAATGGTATGTTCAATACTGTCCTAAATACAATCATAAAAACTACAAAACAAAAATAAAGTCTAATCGTCATTCACAGAAGGTTCATAACTAACGTTTTATTTGCGGTAATTTGTATCTGATTTTGAAATAAACAAACACAAATACAAAATTTAAAAACACCTTATATTACGTGTGTTGTGTTTTTCAGGAAAGAGGCGTGATCGGCTACCGTCTATCTTAAAGTTACCGTGTTTACAGTATCCTACGCATATTTAATGTTTAAACATATGTACACACAGCAAAAAAATAAATAAATTACGCCTGGAATATGATACAAGTACGGTACATCAGGAACGATCAGAAGTTAATCCAAATAATACATTATGGTAACCAACACGAATCCGAATATTCTATAATAAAATGCAAATCTACGTAAAGCTTCACACACTACCCTCAAAAAAACTACTAAAATCTCCGTTGAGCAACACTTAAATTTCCCCGCTGTCTTTGTACACTAAGTCTCTTACGCAGGAGTGTGTTGAGCTTGTATGTGTGTCCTGCTACCTGGGCCTCTGCGCGTTAACATTTATTAGGCCTTCTTTTATGTTCTATATATATATATATATATATATATATATATATATATATTTTTTTTTTTTTTTCTTAACCCCTGCAGAAATACAGCCCATCCTATAACGGTATTTGTATGTTAAGTCTAGAAATGTTAAAATTGTGATAATACTGCAAGCTCACTTAATTTCCTTCGCTCCACTCTCCCCGGCTTCTTCTTCTCCGCCTGGCAGACAATATGGCGCTTTGGCCTTCAACCCGGAAGTATTCGAAAATGAGAAGAAAAAGGAAGTTGCAGAGACGAGCAAAATGACAACAGCAACAACCCAGATTAGAGCTCAATACACTGTTTCTACTGACATCAGGCCAATTAAAGTACGGGACCAACTTGTCTTACGTTATCTTTACTAAGCGTTCTTACCTTTGTATAAGTTAATCATCACCTCATGATTCTACTATGCAGAATGCAGAATATATATATATATATATATATATATATATATATATATATATATATATATATATATATATATATATATATATATATATAATTTTTTTCTATGGGTAAATATCATAAGGCGGGACATTTGTTAGGAAATCGGGACTGTACCGACCATATGGGACTGTTGGCATTTATGCCATAGTGCCGCATATTAGGTGCTAACCAGACAAGCAGGTAGTGAGAAAAATACTGACCCTAATTATAATAGTAGCTGACAGAAAACCATGAGAGGTCATTATTAAGCTCATATGTTATAGGCAATTGTATCCTGTATTATATTAAACAGAATTGTGATAATCGCTCTTTATATCACCTTTTTAAGGTAATTAGAATAGCAGGCTTTCAAGAATAATTCCATATTTGTTTAAAAGAAGCTCTCTGATCGTATGCCTTACTTTGAGATAGTCTATTATAGAGTTGTTAAAAAACAGTTTTTTTTTTTTTTAGGTTTTTTTTTAGGAGGAATACTGCAGAGCTTGTTTGCTGCTTTGTCTTGTGCAGCAAAACTGGGTGTGTTTAAATAGTCAGATGTCATTTCCTAATTTGGAATGCTTTTCAGGGAACCCCTTTGGTTCAGGAGATTGCCCAGAGCGCAGAAGAACTCATTTACCTCAAGCTTGACTAGGAATTGACATTCAGATTTCACAGGCCAATGCTCCATCCTTTCTCATGGATTGTAATTAAGGAGTATTTGTTAATTAAAAAAAAAAAAAAAAAAAAACACCTTTGCATCAGCTTCAGAGCTAGGTGCCAGCAGGACCTGATAAGTGCATAAGCCCACAAAGTTGACACAAAGGCGAAGACTCATTGAAGATTTACTTAGAGAGCGGCATCTTTAAACAATGTTGTACAGTATGTTGTTTAGCATTATGAGATTAGAAAATATTAAAATATGAAACCATTAAAATATCTTACTAACTCTTGTCCTTTGCTAAATGAAATGAGGTATAAAAAAACAACACTGACACACAAAACTTCACAACTTACAAGTTGTTTCAAAGTGGCAGGCCTACAAGTTAGGGCATTTGTAACACTCTAGGGTTACAACTGTGCATGTCTTTCAACAAGACATTCCTGAACATGTCAGGAAATGTGTGGAAAAGCTTAGTGAGTGCAATAAATTGTGTTAGAAATGGATAGAGTAATTTACTGCACAAGGTAATGGTTGCAGGACCAGCACGTATTTACATTCTGGATCTGGGGAGAATTGATGCAAACTGAGGCACCATTTACAGTGCCTATAGAAAGTCTACACCCCCTTTCACATTTTTCACCTTTTGTTGCCTTATAGCCTGGAATTAAAATGTATTAAAATTGTGTTGTTTTTTTTTTCATTTTTCTACACATCTTAACCCACAACTTCCAAGTGAACAAAAATTCTAGAAATTTGTAAAAAATGAATTAAACATAAAAAAAAAAATAGCTTGGATGGATAAGTGTCCACCACCCTTGTAATAGCAATCCTAAATTAGCTCAGGTGTAACCAATCACCTTCAAAATCACACACCAAGCTAAGTGGCCTCCACCTCTGTTAAATTGTAGTGATTCACATTATTTCGAGATAAATTCAGCAGTTCCTGTAGGTTCCCTCTGCTGGGTAGTGCATTTCAAAGCAAAGACTCAACCATGAGCATCAAGGCGCTTTCAAAAGAACTCCGGGAAATATCAAAGGCCTTGACTATCCCTTGGCGCACGGTCAAGATGATTATTAAGAAGTGGAAGGTGTATGGCACCACCAAGTGGTCTGACGAAACTAAAATTGAACTTTTTGGCCTAAATTCAAGCCGTTATGTTTGGCGCAAACCCAGCACAGCCCATCACCCAAAGAACACCATTCCTACTGTGAAGCATGGTGGTGGTAGCATCATGTTATGGAGATGGACCCTCATCAGCAGGGACTGGGGCACTTGTCAGGATAGAAGGGAAAGTGAATGGAGCAAAGTACAGAGAAGTCCAAGAGAAAAACGTGCTGCCCTCTGCAAGAAAGCTGCCCATCAAAGCTCCCCAAGGAACTTGACAGAGCTTGAACAGTTTTGTAAAGAAGAATGGTCAAATATTGCCAAATATAGGTGTGCAAAGTTGGAAGAGACCTATCCCAACAGATTCACAGCTGTAATTGCTGCCAAAGGTGCTTCCACCAAGTATTAACTCAGGTGGATGGAGACTTACCCAATTATGATCTTTCAGTTTTACATTTTTAATAAATATTTTTTTTCTCAATAAAACTTTGTTCCCCTTAACAGTATGGAGTATAGTGTGTAGATAAGTGAAAATAAATCCTCATTTATATGCATGATACTCTGAGACACTGACAACAAAATGTGAAAAAAAGTTCAAGGGGATGTAGACTTTGTATAGGCACTGTATCTACAAAGCATTCAGAATGTAAAAAAATAAACAATTTTAAACAAGAAACTGGACCTTTGCCATTAGCAACTTTGGGCAAAATGACAAAATTTCTTGCTGATCTGGTAGCGAAGATTCAAGCCCAGGAATCATTAAGTTATGTACATAGTTTTGACTACTTTCTACATATGTACATATACACAAACACATTAGTTTCAAAATGCCTTTGTGAAAAAATGTGTGGCAAGTGGTCCTTGGGAATAATTCAGTCACCAAGGTGGTTCCTACATTGAAAAAGGTTGGGAACCACTGTTCTAGGGCAAAAGGCCTAAATATCCCTGCCATTCAATCCTAGGCCTTTCTCAAGCAGAGACTTTTGATTGATTTTTTTTTTTTTTTTTTTTTTTTTTTTTTTTAACTGAATGTTTTCTTTCCATTAATAAATGTGTTTTAAAAAAAAATGTTATTACAACATATTCTGCTATAAGGCGAAATTTAATAAATACCTGGTCAAATACCTATATTATTTTTCTTAGTTTGTGGATTGAATATTTGCATTCAACAATAACTGAACCATTTAATTTAAAATGCATTTTAACATTATCATTTAAATTTGACAGTGTAGTTTAATGTTAGAACATTTAAATTTGATATGCCAAAGTGGGAAAGCATTTTAGCTACGAGGGAACATTATTCTGACATAGCCCTTTTTCTAAATCTGTATCCACCTCTTCATTACCAGCATAAACCATGTTTTGAAAAATTGATGCTTTATATATGCCATTCTATTTTGAATTAACTACATGTTATAAAGCCTAGTTGCACACAAATTCAAAAAGACAATACAGAATAACAACGGAAGACAGTTCATTTTGGAATCCTTCTCAGAATCAATTAATCTCAACAGAAAATAAAGAGCAGAAAATACAGGACACTGATGTGTAGTTTGATTAATTCTTTGAAAAAATAAAAGCTTTGCTAAAGTTAAGTTTAATAGAGTGATATAAATAGAGGAGTGATGTGCTGTAGACTGAGTAAATAAGTATGATTCTGCCATTTGGCACTTACTCAGTGTTCAAGTAAACATTGTGCACTCTGAATTCTGAAAGAATAAATACATCCAGCCCTTTTGTGACCAGCTAGACTTATTAATGAGGCAGGGCTCCTATACAGCAAGCAGGGGTGCCTGTGCATATGCACCCTAGCAGGCTTCCTGCACAACAAGCCAGTGTTTCTGCTGCGGCATTGCAGATAAGAGTAGCTACCGCATAGCCACAGACAGTTCCTCTACACCTAATCAATACAACAGGAGATGGTCCAGATGTAATCAGTAAAACCTGCAGACCTTCAAGTAGCCACGCAAGGATAGTTTTGGAGAAGTATCAGGCCAAATTAATGTTCCTGTCATAAAGTCATAATAATATCATATTCATATCAAACTACTGAGGTCAAAATTCAACCAGGGTGCAGGCCATATCCTTCCTTAACGCGCCAAAATAGGTGCCCATGTGCATCAGGGGGGAAGCCATGTTCTTGTCTCACCTGTACCATCCCATGGTTAAAATTATTGTCTGGCTCTGTTTGAGTGTTTAGTTAATATTGTGCAGTTTGAACCCTGACAGAATAAATACATATTTTGTGACCAGCTAGACTCAATTATGAACCACATTTGATCCACTGCTTCCTACATGTAGCGTATAATGTTGTTATTCTACTAAAAAACACATTATTTAATACAAAATTATTAGGGGCCACTATATATCTGAATCATCCAGACATTTTAAATTAGCCAGTTGTTGCATACTTTCCTGTTACCAAAGACATACAAACCAACTGCTCCTTCAGCAGTAATGTAGTTACAAATGCTTCAGATTTTTTCTCTGGTTTAAGTGGCTGTTCTATCTGGCACCAGTGCACTGTATATATATATATATATATATATATATACACACACACACACAGACACGACATATAGTATAAATGGACTGGAGAGGTATGTCAAGTGGGAAACTAATGGCCCCTTCTGAGTTTCACCCTGTTTGCCCGGGGTACTCCCTTCTTGATGTAAGGCAGGTTATCTCCGAAGATGATTCCGGGCTTCGTCGATACTCGGTTCTATACGTCATGTGTGTATATATATATATATATATATATATATATATATATATATATATATATATATATATATATATATATATATATATATATAGATGCGCCAGCTGGCCAGGGAGACCAATGCCCCTAACTAGGCCCAGGTAGACGATTGGCCCTGAGGGACGAACTAACCGCCGCCTTGCCAATAGAGGACTAGAATGCCGACCGCCCGCCCCGCGGGCCGAGGGGAGACCACCGCCCCATACTGATGATCCAAGACCTGCAAGCCGCCGGTTTGTAGGGAGATACCCGCCTCCGCTGGTTATAACTTTGCAAACGTAAAACTAAACATTTTCCAACAGCATAGAAAACCCATGTTTTTCCACTTTTGATCAGCATGGTGGGCTTTCCAATAGCTTTTATCATCACCCGAATAGATGACTCTTCTGTACTACTGCGTATCACTAACTGAGAGAGTTAAATGAATATTAATATTCTAAATTAGCCAGTTGTTGCATACTTTCCTGTTACCAAAGACATACAAACCAACTGCTCCTTCAGCAGTAATGTAGTTACAAATGCTTCAGATTTTTTCTCTGGTTTAAGTGGCTGTTCTATCTGGCACCAGCTCACCGAGAGTATTCTAGAATTTATCCGTTCAGTGATATACATTTTATATATATATATATATATATATATATATATATATATATATCTTATATATATATATATATATATATATATACACACACACACCCTGTGTATGTCATTTGGATACCTGACCTCTCCTTCGAGTTTCACCCTTTGATGGGAGAACTATAAACTCTCTCCTCTGAAACATTACCGGCTCGCTCTCCTGATATACGGGCAGCGATGACCATACCTGGATAAGATGTGTTGTATATATATATATATATATATATATATATATATATATATATATATATATATATTATATAATATATATATATATAAATACTTTGCAAACGTAAAACTAAACATTTTCCAACAGCATAGAAAACCCATGTTTTTCCACTTTTGATCAGCATGGTGGGCTTTCCAATAGCTTTTATCATCACCCGAATAGATGACTCTTCTGTACTACTGCGTATCACTAACTGAGAGAGTTAAATGAATATTAATATTCTTCTTAGGACTCATTCACTTGCCTGGTGCTGTAAGGGTACCACTCGTCTAACCAATTCGCTTTTTTTTTTTCTTTCGCTTTTTTTTTTTTTTTTTTTTGTAAATTCAGATTCGGGCACAAAGTCAGGGATTTTTTAGACATCCAGTATATATATATATATATATATATATATATATAGATATATATATATATATACATATATATATATATATGTGTGTGTGTGTGTGTGTGTATATATCTTTAAGACAAATCGCAAGAACTTTGCAAGTGTCTGTAACTGCTGTGGCCAAGATACACAGTACTGTGCAAAAGTTTTAGGCAGGTGTGAAAAAATGCTATAAAGTAAGAAGGCTTTCAAAAATAGACATGTTAATAGTTTATATTTATCAATTAACAAAATGCAAAGTGAGTGAACAGAAGAAAAATCTACATCAATTCCATATTTGGTGTGACCACCCTTTGCCTTCAAAACAGCGTCAGTTCTTCTAGGTACACTTGCACAAAGTCAGGGATTTTGTAGACATATAGTCAGGTGTATAATTAAACAATTATACCAAACAGGCGCTAATGATCATCAATTCAATACGTAGGTTGAAACACAATCATTAACTGAAACAGAAACAGCTGTGTAGGAGGAATAAAACTGGGTGAGGAACAGCCAAACCCAGCTAACAAGGTGAGGTTGCTGAAGACAGTTTACTGTCAAAAGTCATACACCATGGCAAGACTAAGCACAGCAACAAGACACAAAGTAGTTATACTGCATCAGCAAAGTCTCTCCCAGGCAGAAATTTCAAGGCAGACAGGGGTTTCCAGATGTGCTGTCCAAGCTCTTTTGAAGAATCACAAAGAAATGGGCAACGTTGAGGACCGTAGACGCAGTGGTCAACCAAGGAAACTTACTGCAGCAGATGAAAGACACATCATGCTTACTTCCCTTCGCAATTGACAGTAGTACACCCATTCACTGTCCGGAGAAGTAGGGTCAGAAGTGGCCTTCATGGAAGACTTGCGGCCAAAAAGCCATACCTCCGACGTGGAAACAAGGCCAAGTGACTCAACTATGCATGAAAACACAGGAACTGTGGTGCAGAAAAATGGCAGCAGGTGCTCTGGACTGATGAGTCAAAATTTGAAATATTTGGCTGCAGCAGAAGGCATTTTGTTCGCCGAAGGGCTGGAGAGTGGTGCACGAATGAGTGTCTGCAGGCAACAATGAAGCATTGTGGAGGTTCCTTGCAAGTTTGGGGCTGCATAATTAATGGTCTTCTCAATGCTGAGAAGTACAGGCAGATACTTATCCATCATGCAATACCATCAGGGAGGCATCTGATTGGCCCCAAATTTATTCTGCAGCATGACAATGACCCCAAACATACAGTGAAAGGCATTAAGAACTATCTTCAGTGTAAAGAAGAACAAGGAGTCCTGGAAGTGATGGTACTGCCCCCTCAGAGTCCTGATCTCAACATCATCGAGTCTGTCTGGGATTACATAAAGAGAGAGAAGCAACTGAGGCTGCCTAAATCCACAGAAGAACTGTGGTTAGTTTGCCAAGATGTTTGGGTCAACCTACCTGCCAAGTTCCTTCAAAAACTGTGTGCAAGTGTACCTAGAAGAATTGATGCTGTTTTGAAGGCAAAGGGTGGTCACACCAAATATTGATTTGATGTAGATTTTTCTTCTGTTCACTCACTTTGCATTTTGTTAATTGATAAATATAAACTATTAACATGTCTATTTTTGAAAGCATTATTACTTTACAGCATTTTTTCACACCTGACTAAAACTTTTCCACAGTACTATATGTGTGTGTGTGTATATATATATATATATATATATATATATATATATATATAATATATATATATTATATATTCAATAATGAAGAATAATTATATTGATAAGTTCTTTCACTGACTCCTTTCCAATCCTTTGGTTTACTAAATAAGATTTTATATAGTTTGTTTAAATATAGCCGTTACAGAACAAATAAATATATAACTTTTTCACTGTAGTATAGAATTCTCAGAGGAATTAGTTTGTGAATGTCGTATTTATTTGCATTGTTAAATTGGAGTAATTTAAATTTTAGGAAGTCGTTAAACACTGAAAGCAAAGTTTTTATGATGATTTTAGTGTTTGCAGCATCTTTGTTTTGTAGTACATTTTGTAATTAATTTTTTGTTACGTCATAAAATCACTGTCCAGCGAGATGCAGGTTTGTCTGCCATTTTACTTTGTTCTGTGAAGACAGGAAGGACGCTCAGCATATTAACGTAATTTGAGGGAGTTTGTATAAAAACTATTGACCGTAAGCAGTGTCATGGGAGCAATAGTTGGATTTATTTTTGGTCATGTGATGAGGTTTTAACCAATCATATGCCTGAATTTCTAAGGACTGATATATATATATATATATATATATATATATATATATATATATATATATATTATATATATAGGATATTCCCCTATTCCGGGCAGGGGCTAAATTATAGGCATTTTTGCAAAGGGAGTACTTTTAACATTAGGTACATTACATTTACAATTAGACATGCTTAAAAAGGTAGAGCACAGCACACATTCACGATAAAGTGCAGTGAATTAACATATTTAAATGACTGGTGAAATACAATTCAAAGTTGCTGCAGTATGTCCACTGTTTTGTCATTTCAAATATTTCCACAAAACAGACATTCAACTTTAAAGCTGCAGTCCCCAGTGCAAAAGCACATAGTGAAAAAAAAACCCATTTGCAGAAGAAAAAATTAAAAGTTAAATTAAAAGTTGCTACATTTATAAAATATATAAACATGTGAAATTTTCAGTCCACTGAAATAAAGGGCTTAATAAAATGTTAGCTGTGTCAAGTTAATTTATTTTACTGTTAGTGTTATGTTATTATTTATTTAATACAGATATTACATACATATACGATATTATAAGCAGTAATTGCCATATAACATCCGTAAAGAACAGCAGACAAAAAAAAAAAAAAAAAAACATATTTAAAATTTGCTTGTGAAAAAGAGTGTGGGACAGATAACCCTGAGTTATCCCTGGTTCGCTACCCCAGAATGCAAACAGAAAATGGGAGGGGAAGAATAGAAGAGGGAAACAAGCAAATTGTGTTGCTTGTGAAGCATGAACTGAATCAAACTGTTTTCTAATGTATCAGAGAAAAAAAGGATATCCACAGCAAAAGCTGTGTTTTTACTTTCCATAAGAACGTGCACAACCTACATTAAGTTGATTTTATATGTAATATTTATTTCTGCATAAAATAATGGCCCTGTAACAGGGGAAGTTTGTACTGACTATCTGGTGTATGCATGGTCCTGCAGATAGGGGGGAGCAGCCTAGTAATATCCATCGGTCAGTCATGGCATTGACACGGAGAGGTGGGAAAGAGGGTGTGAAGAGGGCTGAAGGGCGGGCTTTGGGGGATTTCTGTACCTATAAGATGATAACGCTCTGTGGTTCCCTCAGGTCTGCCCCTAAAAGGCTAGTGGAGGCTCGGCTCCAAGACCGAGAATGGTCAAAAAAATAAATAAATCAGATAGAAAATAAAAGAATAATATTAGCAGCGAAACCCTGGGCAGACCCCATATATATATGTATAAGGAGCAGGCTAAGGCGGGGCGTAGGACAGCGACCTGGGCCGTGCGGATAGTGATGGTTGGGGTGACGCTGCCGAGTGCAGCACCTTTCTTTTGTAGTTTTATTACTGTGTTTTATTTTCCCTTTGTCTTTCGCCTTTTGTTTTCATTATTATTTTAAGCACTTCCATGTGCACTGGACCCTGCACCTGAATTGGTAAATGTGTAGTCCTGTTTACTGTTGGCAGTATTCAGGCCACAGACAGCGGCGCCCTCTGCAGGCTAAAATGAATCATTGTAAAAAGAAAATAAAACTCGACACCTCTGAGGTGTTTCAAAATACACCTTTCTGTCTCCCGTGTGCAAAGTGAATTACCCACCACCCTTCTATAGGCCCATAAAAGTTTTAAAGAATAACAGAATTTGTAGTCATATATTACTTATGTCTTGTACATGCTATATGCAGTACAGCAATCAAGTTATGTGATATGTGCATCCTGTTGTAACTATATTAACTGTGTACTGTATTTGAAACAAATGTTTAGATAACTGTCTCAATTATTATTATTATTATTATTATTATAGGAAAATTAGGATTAGGAAAATCTTTCTGCTTATATGGCAGGTCATACAAAAGAACCCCTCAAGAGACATTAAGTCATTACAGCTTGTCCGGTTGTCGCATGTCTTTTTGTAGGCAGCATCATATGTCCAGTGTTCCTGCTCTATTTGGTATTATTGTATATTTTCATTAGATATTTAAATGGGATATCTAGTACAGGAAAATAGTGTAATATTCATCAGTACATTGTTATTATATGTTGTGCCGATGATAATAAAGATGTATGCAGTTTTGCATTTGTTTCATACAGTACGTATCTAGTTTTGATTGTGTAACATTTACCCTCAATTTCTGTCCCCAAACCTTATTTCAGGAAGAAAAACGTGCCACAGAGCACTGGTAAAATCAAGGTGTAGCCAGCCACTACCAGGAATAGGGGATAATCCCAGGATAACCAGGACCAGGTACTTGATCCAATCTAGCGGTATTTTCCAACTGTGGCTTATCCTGGTAGGGTATAGGTTAATCAAATTGAGCCTAAATCAAAAATTCTTAATTTGTTGGTAAAGTTAATTAACCGTTTCAAATAAAGCATTTATCATTGATGAAAACAGTCTCCCAAATGTTTGCCGACTTCACTTAATTTACTCATAAGAAATACAGTAAATTTTCATAAAACGAGCTTAGATTATATTAATTTCCTAATACTATGAATTTTCTACATGGTCCCGGCCAAATCGAGCATTTGCTTATTGTAAATTACATTTTATAATAGGAATTCACCTTACACAAATTTTTTGAGTGCAAATTAATTGGAGTCCCCCACAGGGAAGGAAATTTGAATAAAATGAATTGCCCTAGTTTGAACAGTTGAGTGTAAAGCTTATGGGAAAAATTATTAACCTGCATCCAGATTAGTGCCTCTGTACTGTATTTTGTGTTGTTTTGGGACTACTTATCCTATGATGTATTTTGAGTTACCACAGTGCCAACTCATCAATGCCATTTCCATGAAGCATTGAAATGAGTGGGCAGTGCAAACAACATGCATTATCCTTGCACACCAAAGTCAAGGTGTGTAAAGTGATGAATAATGCACCACCATACAATAAAAAGAAAGATGTTGCTGCAGATTTCAACTTTCCCAATTCAACCATTATGCAATAATATAGGCCTGTGAACAACAAACTGGATACAAGTCAACAGTGTTTCATGAACCATGATAAGACACAAAACTAATACAATCAGCACAGCAGCTGGGACATGCAGATTTTAAATGCAGTTCAGGGTGGCTTGAACAGTTTAAACATACAGTATTGTACAATCAATTTAAATACTGTAACTATTTTTATGAAACTATTTTTGCAATGTATACTTTAAAAAATGTAACTTACAAATGTATTCAATAAAATGCACAGTACTTTTAAATGTATAATACTTTATTTTACTGTAATTGAAATTTGATTTCACTGTTACTGTAATAATAAGAATTACCGATAAGAACATTTTTTATTGGTCTTTTGAAATTCATATTACTGACAGTTGAATGTACTTCATTTATTTATTACCTCAGCTCTTATGATTTTGAATTAGATTAATCATCTGTAGGTAAAGGAGGGAAACTAGTTCCTGTAAGTTTGAACTACAAGGCTATTTCGTCTTTTGGCAAACACATTACATTATCTTAATTTTTTCCTTTATATTTCTCTCTTCTGTAGTTGTTGTTTCATTCTATCTTCATGAATAATAATAAAAAAGATATTGCCAAACAAAAATGAAAAAAAAAAAATCTTGATTTTTCTTGCTATAATGGTGATTGGTTCTGATAACCTATATTTGGAAAAATATGTTAATATTAGAATTTTTAAGGACTGCATGTGTTAAACTTGCAACCCTCTCGGAAGTGGCTGTAAAGATATTTCTGAGGATACAGTCTTCATTGGCATAATTAATCAAAGACAGAAAAAAAAAAGCATAAATAGGTCATCGTGGCCTAGAGAAACTTGTGCTAAGAAAAGTTTCATCACAATTAGATGACAAGCCTGGGGAAAATATATTACAATGGAATACACATTATTAAAATAATACACTCACTTTGTAAGAAGAAAAATACATAGGATATCTTTTTATGTCAATATTGCATTTTAAATATACAATTTTAAATGGTTAATACGCATACACTCATTTACTACAATATCCCACACTGTAAAATGTAAACAACTTCTGTTGTTTATCTATAGAACATCATGTCAAGGCCACGTTATTTGATTTGATTTTATGCTTTTGTATAAGGAGATCTTGTTTTCTTTCTACAAAAATAAATATGTACAACTGATAATCATGCATGAAATATCAACATCAACATTATGAAGAAAAATGTAACATGCTGAGAGAGTATTTTATGAATGCATTTAAAGTTATCAATCAATCAATATTTATTTTATATAGTGCCTTTCATAGTGGTCCACCATCACAAAACACTTTACAAGATAGTGAGGAACAATGCATAATACATTAAATACAGTGAAATATAGTGAATAGTACATTAAATACAAACAGCAAAAAATCAACAAGGCTAGGATGTGAATTTTAAACATTGTGGATTTGTGTGTCATACGAATAAGATGGAGTGAAAAACCTGAAATAGTAATTTAGTCAGCAGCGAATAACAGATATCAGGCTAAAGAGTATTGAAAGCAAGAGAGAAAAAAGTGGGTCTTGAGAGTTGATTTGAAGTGAGCGACTGTGGAAGCTACACGCACTAAAGCTGGGAGAGAGTTCCAGAGAGTTGGGCCATGAAGCTAAAAGTGCACTTTCTGAGAGTGATGCACTTTTCCTTGGGTATAGCAAGAAAGCCAGAGTCAGGGGACCTCAGCTTGCATGCAGGGACACAGCGGGTCAGCAGGTTGGAGAGATATTCTGGACCTGTGTGATGAAGGGCCTTGTAGGCAAGCTGGAGAATTTTGAAAGTAATCCTGAATTTTACAGGTAGTCAGTGCAGCTGGGCAAGACAGGGTGTAATGTGATCATGTTTTTTACATCTGGCAAGGGCCCTAGCAGTGGCATTTTGAACCAGCTGCAATCTGTTTATGGCGCGTGACGGAAGACCATCATAGAGAAAGTTGCAGTAGTCGAGTCCAGAGGAGATGAATGCATGATAGAGTATCTCTGCATCCAGGAGAGAACTTACAGACCTTTGAGATGTTTTGGAGGTGGTAGAAGGAGGATTTGACTACAGAGGAGATTTGAGCATCAAAGGAAAGGTTACTATTCAGAAGTACACCAAGGCTTCATACTGTTGGGAGAAGGCAGCAGCAGACAGTTTCCGAGGTTCAAGGCAGCAATATTGAGATTTGTGAGTTGAGTTTTCGATCCTACTAGAAGAAGTTCAGATTTGTTAGTGTTGAGCTGAAAAAAAATTGGCAGACATCCAGGCCTCAATGTCTTGAGGCTATGTTGGTGGATGAGGTGACCCAAGGGAAGCATGTAGATGTTGAAGAGAAGAGGCCCATGAACTGACCCTTGAGGTACACTGCAGATGACCAGGTTTGCGTCAGCACTGCTTCCATCATAGAAAGCAGACTGCATGAGTCCAGATAGGTAAGAGGACAGCCAGGAGAGACAGGTTCCAGAGATCCCAGCATACTTCTGAAGGCAGTCAAGAAGAATGCTATGATCTGTGGTGTGAGATGTTTCATAAAAGTCAAAAGTCAGCTGGAGCTGAATGTAGAAGGCAGGCCAATATCTTAATACAGCATTACTATAACAATGCTTCATAGAAAAGCAGATAGGCTTGAGAATTGAGTAGTCTTGATTCAGGAACAGTTTGTACGTGGGTGTCACTCACATAAACCCACTGACCTGGCACTACACCCACAGCTTCCTTCTGATCTGCAATAGCAAAAAACACGTGAAGTTATTTAATATTGTTTTGGTTAACAAATTGAAAAAAGAAATGGATACATTAATCCATGTTTTAGTGTATTTTAGACATGAATACTAATGATTAAGGGAGCGATTCTCTTTATATTAGTCATTCAAAAAAATCAGAACAGAGGTAGCAACAATGTTTTTACACAGAGAATTGTGAGGGTCTGGAATCAACTCCCCAGTAATGTTGTTGAAGCTGACACCCTGGGATCCTTCAAGAAGCTGCTTGATGAGATTTTGGGATCAATAAGCTACTAACAACCAAACGAGCAAGATGGGCCGAATGGCCTCCTCTCGTTTGTAAACTTTCTTATGTTCTTCTTAATGTCACATTTATCTAGTGAGAAATGTACACTGACTGGACAAGAAAAACATGAATACAAGTCAAAGTGTATAAGCTATTCAGCATTGGAAAACAGAAGGATGACTTCACAATGGGCACACTAGTGGATGTCCATGCAACCGCTCACCCCTCAGTGGAATGACTTCATTGACTAATGTGTCCATCAAGACAGTCGCCTGTATGTTCCTGGAATGGGAACATTTGTAGAAAACCACATAACTGGAAACCAAAACAGAGGTAGCAAGCAGGTGATAATGGATCATACCTACAGACATGTGTAACGTGACAAGCAACAGATGTGCTACAGTGGGCAAAACCACAGAAACCCCCAACACGGGACAAGACACACTTGTTTCCATTCAAACAATGCACCAGGAGCATATCTATTCATGGGGCAATGATGTCAATTACATATGAAAAACAACCACATGCAAAACATATTTTTTTAATCTATAATAGTGCATATTCAGTGTAATCTGTGTTGTACAGTAGTTTCGTTGTGTTTATAGTATTACTTCAATTTGACGACATGTCGTTTATTTTAAATTGATTTACAATACTATGCTTTACAAACGCTGCAATATTTTATTACGCGATATAAGCCATTTTCGAAGCGGCGCCGTGAGCGCCTCCGATCTGCGCCACTACACTCGTGCTTGTTTTGGGGGCTTGAATACAGTACATTTACTGTCAGTTGACGAGTATCTATTAGGTGAGAGTTGGGAGGTCAGGAAGTACTGTACCAGCGAATCAGGAGTGTGTATTGGTTGCTATAAGGCGGGACAAGAAGAGGAGAGTGAACGTGTTTGAATGTGATGCAGTTGTTTTGCTTAATAACAAATAACCTCTGAATATCGGTTTGATTTCTGTTAAATAAAATATGCCCAACTCTTAATTTTTTTTCCTCACTGTAATCTACCCATTTGATTGTAATTTCTTTGTAAGAGAAACCTAAACTAAATCTTCTCAGATAGTAAGCAGTTTTTTTTTTTTTTTTAAATATATATATAAAATTGTACAGGACTGAGTAAAATTCCAATTGAATAAAAAACAAAACAACTAACCCCCCTACAAGAAGATATCTTCAACCATCTTTCAAATAGCGCTTAGAGTGACCGGCGAAGCTGTAAGTTTATGTTTTCACCATCCAAGCCATGGTCCGGATGAGGTAAACAGACCGTGTTTTATCACTAGCTGTGCTGGCACTGAACTGCTGGGGAAAAAAACGAAACAAACAAACTCATACATGTTAATTTAAATTGGTAAATATACAAAATAACAGTACTAATAGGGTGTTTTAGAAGTTTAAGCAAAAATGAAGCAATAAAACTTAAGCTTAGTAGGTTGTGTGGCTATTACAAATTAAGGATATTTTCATAACCTATGATCGGGGACCTTATTGTAAATGACACTTATTAAATGGTAAGGTTTTGTAAGAACATTTTCTCCTGGCTTGAGTCTGTGTTCTAAAAAAAAAAAACAGGATTAATTATATATACAGTGCCTTGCAAAAGTATTCAGACCCCTGACCAATTCTTTTATATTACTGAATTACAAATGGTACATTGAAATTTCGTTCTGTTTGATATTTTATTTTAAAACACTTAAACTCAAAATCAATTATTGTAAGGTGACTGGTTTTATGTTGGGAAATATTTAAGAAAAATAAAAAACTGAAATATCTTGCTTGCATAAGTATTCAACCCCCTCACATTAATATTTGGTAGAGCCACCTTTCACTGCAATAACAGCTTTAAGTCTTTTGGGGTAAGTATGTACCAGCTTTGCACACAATGTCGGAGTGATTTTGGCCCATTCTTGGCAGATTTGCTCCAGGTTGTTCAGGTTGGTTGGACGACGCTTGTGGACCGCAATTTTGAAATAGTGCCACAGATTCTCAATGGGATTGAGATCAGGACTTTGACTGGGCCACTGTAGGACATTCACCTTTTTGTTCTTGAGCCATTCCAATGTTGCTTTGGCCTTGTGCTTGGGAGCATTGTCCTGCTGAAAGGTGAATTTCCTCCCAAGCTTCAGTTTTTTTAGCAGACTGAAGCAGATTCTCTTGCAGTATTTTCCTGTATTTTGCTCCATCCATTCTTCCTTCAATTGTAACAAGATGCCCAGTCCCTGCTGATAAGAAGCATCCCCACAGCATGATGCTGCCACCACCATACTTCACTGTAGGGATGGTGTGTCTTGAGGCATGGGCAGTGTTAGGTTTGCGCCACACATAGCGCTTTGAGTTTTGGCCAAAAAGCTCCATCTTGGTCTCATCTGACCACAAAACCTTTTCCCACATCGCAGCTGGGTCACTCTCATGCTTTTTGCAAACTCCAGACGTGCTTTCAGATAGCAATGGCTTCTTTCTTGTCACCCTCCCATACAGGCCAGTGTTATGCAGAGCTCTTGATATGGTTGACTGGCGCACCATTTCTCCACTCCCAGCCACTGAACTCTGTAGCTCCTTCAAAGTGAGTGTTGGCCTCTCTGTGGCTTCTCTCACAAGTCTCCTTCTTGTTTGAGCACGGAGTTTTGAGGGACAGCCTTTTGTTGGCAGTGCCTGGGTGGTGTGAGGCAGCTTCCACTTCATGATTATTGATCCAACTCTGCTCACTGGGATATCCAAACACTTGGATATTATTTTGTACCCTTTCCCTAATCTATGCATTTGTATTACTTTATCTCCAACTTCTGCAGAATGCTCTTTGGTCTTCATTTTCCTTCAGATTCACAGCCTTACTAATGATCCTTCAACAGTGGGGTTTTTATCCAGAAAATGTGACAGCAACTTTAATGGTTCACAGGCCAATGGTAAGGTAATTGTGTCCTCGTTAGGGCAATTTCTTTCATCTGTGCAAACTGGGAGCTTCCACAGCACAGGGGTTGAATACTTATGCAAGCAAGATTTCAGTTTTTTTATTTTTCTTAATATTTCCCCAACATAAAACCAATGTCACCGTATAATTGATTCTGAATTTCAGTGTTTAAAAATAAAATCAGGTGTCGTACCTCGTATATTTTTCATAAACTTTGTGTAAACACACTTTTTTTTTTTTTTTTTTTTTTTTTTATACAGGCACCTGTGCTGTGCAACTCTTGTGTGAGTGCTCAGTATGTATTTATTAATTCTGCAACTTTATTGTATGTTTAAACTTTAATGTTACGGCTTTGAAACCACTATCACATCCACTAGTCTCTTACCATGCATTGCAGTCAGGGAGAATTGAAGGTTTAAGACTGAATTGCAGGTTAGTCATGTTTGAATTCTCCTGTGAATTTCGCAGGGCCCTAAACATGTATATTGGTTAAAAAGTATGCCTCCAGCTACACAACTTCAATTCTTTTAAAAACGATCAAGTCTTTGGTGTAAAAATGACTTCAGTGGACATGCCGGTCTTTGACCCCAGAAGTTTTACATTCCAGTGTTGGGGGGGGAGAAATGAACCTGCTGCCCACAAAAAAAAAAAAAAAAAATTCCTGGTATTCCCACGATTATCTTGCTTTCAGGGAAGTGTTTCTCAGAATTAAATCAAAGCCAATGATGTTTATTATTTGAATTCCACCATCCATAGAGTTAAGCATTCAAATGACATCAGAAGGCTGTGTGGTCCAGCGTTTAAAGAAACAGGCTTGTAACCAGGAGGTCCTCGGTTCAAATCCAAGCTCAGCCACTGACTCATTGTGTGACCTTGAGCAAGTCACTTAACCTCCTTGTGCTCCGTCTTTCAGGCGAGACATTGCAAGTGACTCTGCAGCTGATGCATAGTTCACTCACACACCATAGTCTCGTATCTTGTAAAGCACTTTCTGATGGGGATCCACTATGAAAAGAGTGACTTTAAAAAAAAAAAAAGTGATCACATAAAATACTAAAACACCACCACCAACTGCTCTAACTGTTTACTATATGCTTGAAAATGGATGAACACAGAATACTCAAGTAACAGGGGCTGCATGAACCACTTGAAAGGTACTGTCTTGTGTTCAATATTTATCATATTTAAACCATTTTGCATACTCAGTTTGTCATTTTGCATTCATGTTGACTATCTTACCTGCAACATTTCTTCTGTGCTAAGACAGGATCTGATCGTTACACAGGCAGTGTAGTGACCTCCCTGCATGGAGGTCACTACAATACCATAGAGCACTCTCCACAGTATTATACAATGATAGACACTTCCAGAATATGATGCTTTAAAACAGAGCTAGTTTATTTTGAACCACATTACAGTTTCACAAGATTATTACTATTTTTATATAGTTCTATTTGATTAATGTTAGCAACATAAATTCACCTCCCCCATCAACTGTAAATGAAAACAAAATGAGGTATCAGCATATCTTAAAGTAGATCACCATTCTTTATACTTCACTTTTGTACTGGTCTTATTTGCAGAGGTATAGGTAATGAAGACTTACTTACAGCCGACATGTTTATATTTGACCTTTAAATACCTTACCTTGCATGAAGCAGAACAGAATGGTGCGAAATCCTAAAGCATTGGGAATTCCACTTGTCGATTTACTTTGCGCCAACTCATACCTGCCTAAAATAAATGACTATAGAACAAAGCAGGTTTACATGGTACAGAATGCACTCTGAAAAGCTGTGAGCTATTAAACTCATTGAGAACAGCAAGTCTTCTGTGTTGTACCAATCCATGCATTAAACTCAAACCAGAGAACTCTTCAACTTAACATTCTATCCAAATAACAGGTCTCCCTTATAACCATGCCGAGTGTGGTTAGAGGGCAAGAAACTAAATTAGCAGCAGTTGATAGACGATTGTTTGAATGCATTACAAGGATATGCTGTTCAGCTGCAGAGCTCTCCTATGTCAAATACATTACAACTAACAATAATTCCATAAATCTAGCCTCTTCTGCATTTCCATTAGCTACATAGGTCACAAATGTACAGTTTTGAAACAAGTTATAGCAAACATGTTATCTTAAAACAAGATTTCTGGGAATATACTAGATTACAGAAAGTTCTCAGTTTCTATGCCTTAGTCACAGGATATTTGTTATACTTCCAGCTCCTGGGTCATTTCACCCAGGGTGTTTTCAAAGCAAGTCAGTCAATCGGGGAAGCAGATAGGTTCTTTCCTTTTATTAACCAATTGAAAGGTTGGACAATTTAACCTAGTACCAGAAAGTGTAATATTGCTAGTGTTAATTCTTTGTAAACCTTGTTCAGCACTCCTTTAAGTGTAATCATAATAGCAAGTAACTTTATACCTGGTGAAGCCGTTTGAGATTAAGAGTGACAATGGGAGGGAGAGCAGAGAGGAGCGCTTGTGTAGACATGTTCTGCTTTTGTCTCTGCTATGAAAAAAAGCAAAAGTAAAACATCATAGTAAATTACATCAAATGCATGGTGGTTATTGAGTCACTCAGGACCTAAACACTGGTGGAGAAAAGTTTATTTTTTATCACAAGGTCATTTGCATTAGGCCAGTAGAGTTACCACACTGTTCCGGTGATCATTGTAAATTAGAGTTCCACAGGGCACCTATTATGAACAGCGTAGCACGCAACATGGCAACAAATTTCAGAGCTTCGCGACCAACACTGCATAAAGCTGTTTAAGAGTAATCAGAGGCAACAAGAGGATATTTATTAAATATCAGCTTAACATGTTATTTGAAGTTATTTTGCCAAGAAGTGGCCTAAACAGAAGTTTTAAATGTCAAACTATCAAACCCCCTTCGAGTTGTATTATGATACCTAGTCAGAGCAAGAACTGGCACACATGTTCTGGCACTGATTGCTTAAATTCAATATTGCAGATTGTATAAATTTTACTTATTTAACTACACTTTCGAATGTTGGTGTCACAAAGACGGTTGTAGTGGGTGACATTAGGCCAGAAACCGGAACCAACACAGAACGCAGGCTTTTGAAATTGTGTGGCTGCACCGTTTATTACACAAGAAAAAAAATTGTAAAGTCAGACACAGGACACGGCACTGGTAGCCAAAACGAGAGACACAAAAACGGGCTGTCGTGCGGCGAGGGGAAATTTATTTTATAGCCGAACTACGTCACTGAAGGTATTGCACCTTCAGAAATTAGTTTGTACCAAAAGCACGCAAGTTCTTTCTCAGAGTTACCCCAACCAACATAAACTCATTTAACAGGGTCAAGACACATTTCATTAGAAAAAACCAGAAGTGATAAAAACCATGTCAAAATGAAGCAATATCCATATATGAAAAAAAAAAAAAACTTCTAGTTGTCTTAACAAGACAGTTTGAAAAATCGTTCCACCGGAGAAAAGTGCTTGGCCACTAGAGAGCAATCCGAACCAACAGCAGAAGGGCAGTATTGTAACCCAAAATGAAAGAGAGGAGGGGCAATGACTGCTTAACTGCAGCGAAAGTCTAATCCCAAAGAAAGACATAAAGCAAAATAAGAAATTAATGAAAGGAAAAACCAAAGGGGAAAAAAAAAAAAACTACTTGGCTAACAAGGGGGATATCGGAATAATTCCCCTCCCCTCGCTCCCATGCAAACCGTGTATCTCCTCTCGCACCACCTCTGCAACGGCACGTATAATGGCCTACCAGGCTTCCTCCAATAGCAACCTCTGTCTGTAAAGTAAAATCCTTTACACCGCCCGGCGCTCCTCACTGGAACCACAAACAGCCGGTTTGGTTCAGCCGTCTTGATCACCCCTTTTGCCGTTTGGTTCGTTATCCCACGCTCATTCACCGTTTTTGTGTGTGTTTTGTGTGTGTGTGTTTTTGTTTTTTTTTTTTTTTTTTTTTTTTTTATTTTTTTTATTATTATTATTATTATTATTATTATTATTATTATTATTATTATTATTATTATTATTCTCTCTCTCTCTCTCTCTCTCTCTCTCTCTCTGCAACAGCCAAGCCTTTATGTCCTGAAACAGGTGCTTCAGCTCGCCTTAATGAGGGAATTCAGTTGCTGCACGCAACGGTTCCATAGCCTGCATTTGCACGAGAATATTCGGTACAGGTAGATGGGGCACAAAGTAATACAAAAAGAAACGTGTTGGTGCATAATACTCATATTACGTGCAAAAACTATACACAGTTAAAATAGACATTATTCACACATTATAACCCCAGTCCTCTACCATGTAACACATAATACAGGCAAACACGGTGAGTTATTACTATTATTATTATTATTTTTTATTTTTTTATTATTATTTTTGAAGCCGCTGACAGCAATGGCATAATTTAAATGTAATCATAATGTTAGCCGCATTGAATTCAGGTGAAGACTAATGTATTTACTTCCTCTCAACCAGCATTAAGTCTTTTCAGAAACAATGTTGAATTTAAAATGTCTATAAATGTAAAAATGTACCTTTAAATATATATATATATATATATATATATATATATATATATATATATATATATATATATATATATATATATATATAAATAAAACTGATAATTTTGCAGTGGTCTCTTAATTTTTTCCAGAGCTGTATATATATATATATATATATATATATATATATATATATATATATATATATATATATAGCTCTGGAAAAAATTAAGAGACAACTGCAAAATTATCAGTTTCTCTGGTTTTACTATTTATAGGTATGTGTTTGGGTAAAATGAACATTTTTGTTTTATTCTATAAACTACTGACAACATTTCTCCCAAATTCCAAATAAAAATATTGTCATTTAGAGCATTTATTTGCAGAAAATGACAACTGTTCAAAATAACAGAAAATATGCAGTGTTGTCAGACCTCGAATAATGCAAAGAAAATAAGTTAATATTCATTTTTAAACAACACAATACTAATGTTTTAACTTAGGAAGAGTTCAGAAATCAGTATTTGGTGGAATAACCCTGATTTTTAAGCACAGCTTTCATGAGTCTTGGCATGCTCTCCACCAGTCTTTCACATTGATGCTGGGTGACTTTATGCCACTCCTAGTGCAAAAATTCAAGCAGCTTGGCTTTGTTTGATGGCTTGTGACCATCCATCTTCCTCTTGATCACATTCCAGAGGTTTTCAATGGGGTTCAGGTCTGGAGATTGGGCTGGCCATGACAGGGTCTTGATCTGGTGGTCCTCTATCCACACCTTGATTGACCTGACTGTGTGGCATGGAGGATTGTCCTGCTGGAAAAACCAATCCTGGTGGCTTTACCAATCATAAAGCCACCCAACATCAATGTGAAAGACTGGTGGAGAGCATACCAAGACACATGAAAGCTGTGCTTGAAAATCAGGGTTATTCCACCAAATATTGATTTCTGAACTCTTCCTAAGTTAAAACATTAGTATTGTGTTGTTTAAAAATGAATATGAACTTATTTTCTTTGCATTATTCAAGGTCTGACAACACTGCATCTTTTTTGTTATTTTGACCAGTTGTCATTTTCTGCAAATAAATGCTCTAAATGACAGTATTATTATTTGGAATTTGGGAGAAATGTTGTCAGTAGTTTATAGAATAAAACAAAAATGTTCATTTTACCCAAACACATACCTATAAATAGTAAAACCAGAGAAACTGATCATTTTGCAGTCGTCTCTTAATTTTTTCCAGAGCTGAATATAGTTTGATATATCCATAAAACTCTTGTGTCTTTTGAGGCATTATAAGGGCTAATCCGAGTACATCTGCTAAAATAAGTAGAAGCAATTTTCTATACAGTGAGAGTTGGAAATAACCAAGCCACACAGGGGCATACTGTTAAATATGTGGTTGACACTAGATGGCACTACCGAGCTGTGAACATTGTAAAAGTGCCATGCAGGAAGGAGGCTGTTTACCTTTCACTTGCCACTTCATTTCATCATCTGCAGTCTTTTTAGTTGGATTATTATATGCTTTCTGGATACTAGCTTTCATACGCTGTTAAGTCAAACGAACAGACAAAATTAATTATAAATAATTAAGTCCCACTAATGTTGCCATCCGATTTCTCATTAGTCAACGTGCCTTACTTAGCGAAATACCTTTATTATTACCAGTATACTGTATGACTATCTGGCCATAACAATAGGATATAAGTTTATTATTATTATTATTATTTATTATTATTATTATTATTATTATTATTATTATTATTATTATTATTGTAATAAAGAGCGTTCTCTTCAGTTGCTGCAAATGCTTTTGTTTATGGCTATTTTTTTTTCTTTATAAACATGCTTATCTAATGTTACATAATTGTGGAACCCAGTGCCACTTCTGGCGAGACCAAGCGTTTCATTTTAAAATAGCTTTTAACCTTCTTTTACTTTAAACTATAAACTTCTAACATTTAAATAGCCCAGCTATCGTATTTTTTAAAATATTTAACAGAGGCTTGGGTTAAGCACGGGGACAACTTTTCACTTAGCGAAGCTACACCTGGATTTTCAGATTTTCTGGTCACATTTTGCTTTCAAGCTCACACAACACTTATTATGGGTGACTTCAACACCCCCGTTGAGCGTTCCCCTGCCCCTCTCACTAAAGAGTTTCTAGCACTAGGATGCTCTAGACCACTCAAATGGTGTCCTCTCCCACACTCACATGGTGGTATTTTGGCTATGGTTTTCTGTAGTGGGATAGAGCTGTCTAATCTCACTATGATTTATCTAGCAATCTATGATCACTGTATGATTATGTTTAACCTTACTGTTCCTCTCCCTCCTCAGATTATTTTTACTGTCCACATTCGCCCCAAGAGGCTAAGGCTACTCATGTGCATCTGATTTTTGATAGTAGGTTAAATACTTTTCATTTCAATATGGCTTTGTCTTGATTGTACAGCACTCTGATAACTCTGTTGTTAAAGGTGCTTTATAAAAACCAATTGTATGCTATGTTTCTATATTCATAGTTTCCTCTAATAGCAGAATTAAGTTCATGTATTCCTTTTTTTTTTTAAATTGTGGTTCAAAGTATCATCTTTATTTTGCTTTATTTGTGTTTCATTATTAAACTCAATGGAAAAAAAACAAACAAACAAACAAACAAAAAAATACATAACAATGTTTAATACCAAAAATAAACATATGGCATATAACAATCTTTCAAAAACCATAGAAAACTTTGTCCCTCAACTTTAATGTGACATGGTCAGTGACTCCTTTCTCCCTTTGCAGAGTGTGACATGGTCAGTGACTCCTTTCTCCCTTTACTCTTATCCTTAAGCGAATAATAAAGACAAAGCTGCAATCAACAGATAATTGGCCGACCTCTACAAACTAAATGGGTTTAGAATCAAAGAAGTAGCCTCCTTTTGTTACGTTCAGCGCACTGGAGTGTTTAGTTAAGTCAAAAGCATCATTACTGGATACGGAGCCAGTGACAGTGGTACAAGACAATCAATTAGCAGCAGGATCTAGCTACTTCAGAACCCTGAGGTAAACCAATGCATTGGATTCTGAATCCAGAAACGTTTGATCTCCAGTATTTGTTAACGTTATTTCTATACGGTACAGTTTTACTAGCGGTGGGCTAAAAAAAAATACATAGAGTATGATTTGCATGATTTTCACAATATGTTGGTGAGAATTTCATCCAAGTTTGGCTTTTTCATGTTACAATAAAAATAGGACTATTATTACTCTTAAGGATAGATTTATTGATTTGATAGAGGATATGCAGTTGGTTAATTGTGAAGATAAACCTACAGGTATTTTCATCTTTAGGCATATTTTATTTATCGATTTCTTTGTTTTAATTAAATTAAATTCTTGAGAACCCTTGGGAATCAAGATTCCGTGAATTTCGTGGAAGATAAAAACAATCATAATCAGTTACAGGGTCAAAACCATTCATTTATGCATCTTAAATAATTGTATTTCATTTCAAAGTTGGGCATGATGCAGTTCAATACCCGAATCTCATTCATACATTTTTCTTTAACAGAAAGTGAAATCCTTATTTCAGTCATGCAATGATAGGCTTTGCTTCAGCGTCGAACACTGCAGAAAAGGTCATAAAAGGAGACCCAAAGCAGGTACATGATCTAAGTATTTCAAACACTTGCAGTTTAAGCCCAGCAGCAGGACTAATCCCTCCACATTATATCTTAAAGGAGACTTGCATTTAAGAACGGTACAATTCAGAGAGGGTTAGTGGTCATAATCATTACGAGAGTCTGGTGACAAGTTACAATAAAGCTACAGTACAAAAGCACACCAAATACAGAAGCACAAAATATGTAAGTACATTAAATGAGAATGGAAGCAAGGAAAAATAGCGTTCATTATATATATAATATATATATATATATATATATATATATATATATATATATATATATATATATATACACAGTACCAGTCAAAAGTTCTGGTACACTTGCTGGAAACTAGGTTTTTTTCATATTTGACAATGTTTTACGTCATATGCATTTCTGTAAATACTTGAAAACGAAAACACATGTTACAATATACAAAACAAAACATAAGGAGTATCAAAGCAGTGTTGAAGAAAATGTAAAATTGTCTCTAAATCTTGGATTCCTCAAAATAGCCACCCTTTGCCTTAATAACAGCCTCACAAACACGAGGCATTCGGTTAACAAGTTTTAGCAGGAAATCACCCGACATGTCTTCCCAGCTCTTCTGCAGCAATTCCCAGAGATGTAGGGCACTTGTGGGTAGCTTTACTTTGACTCATCTGTCCAGTTCGTCCCATACAAGTTCTATGGGATTGAGGTCTGGAGACTGGGCAGGCCAGGTCATTAGATTGAGTTGTCCTTCACTTTCCTTCTTCACCAGATAGTTCTTGCACAACTTTGAGGTGTGTTTCCGTTCATTATCTTGCCAAAGAATGAAGGACTGCCCAACTAGCCGTAATCCTGATAGAATGACATGCCTCTGAAGTATGCTATGATAGCCATGCTGGTTGATCTTGCCATGGACTTGGTAAAGATCACCAACTCTGTCACCAACAAAGCAACCCCAGACAATGACACTCCCTCCTCCATGCTTGACAGTGGAAACCACACATGCAGAACTCATGCGCTCACCCTCTCTGCGTCTTACAAATACTCGGCGGTTGAACCCAAATATTTCAAATTTGGGCTCATCTGTCCATAAGACCGACTTCCACTTCTCAAACATCCAGTTTCTGTGTTTTTTGGCCCAGGCAAGTCTCTTCCTCTTATTCTGCACTCTTAACAATGGTTTCTTTGCAGCAATTCTTCCAGTTAGGCCAGCTTCACACAATTTCCTCTGAACAGTTGATGTTGAAACTAGTAGCATTTAGCTGAGATTGTATTTCATGGGCAGTTAATCACTGGTTTCGCAGACCTGTGACTTGAATGAACTTGTTCTCTGATTCTGAGGTCACCCTTGGCCTGCCTGACATTGTTCGGTCCTCATGAGTGCCAGTTTCTTCAAATTGTTTGATGGTCTTGGCCACAGCAGTTACAGACACTTGCAAAGTTCTTGCGATTTGTCTTAAAGATATATATATATATATATATATATATATATATATATATATATATATATATATATATATATATATATATACACACACACACACACACACACACATACAGGGAATTTGCTTTAAATTTAGTAAACATAGTTGTTTAATAAAAATGCTTCTGGTGAACGAGACTACTCAACAAGCTGTTTAAAGATGCCGAAAACAAAAATCACCCCTAATGGGTCAATAAGTTTGGCAATAGCCATCAAGGTGACAAAGACGAACTCGAGATAAAGAAATATAGTTTTTTGGTTTTTATTATTAGTACACAGATGCATTTGTAATGTTTAAAGTAAAATGGTACTTTTGTTTATATTATTGATTGATGGCACTCTGGTGAGTTTGTAACTTCCTTCGAATTTGAACGTGTACCAATAAATACTTCCTGTAAAAACTGGAACTGAATTACTGTTTGTGAATTTTATAATCTGTTAAACACCAATTTTTGTACTTTAATAATTTCGACCCCGTTAAATGGACTGGCACGACATTTTGCATGGACGGTCTTGTAGGGTACGTCTCGACATGGCCGAATTCGTTCCAGTCAGATGGGCAGTTTTTTAGATCTTTTTTTTGTTTGTTTGTTTGTTTGTTTTTTAAGAGGCTTTTACTGGTAATACAAAAATATTAATGTTTCTTTAAGAAAACACTGCATTTATAACACACACACACACACACACACACACATATATACACACACACAAAAGAAACAAGGATTTTTGTGAATACTGATGGTGTTTTTCATGAAAAGCAGATTGCTCTGGTTAAAGTGCATTATGACATCATGTATTAACAAGAGAGGCTATTTTGTACTTGTGTTTGTTTATTCTATGGGTCTGCAAGCAACTTAAAGCATTATTTCTTTCACAAAAAAAAAAAAAAGTCTTTTAATATACATCTGCTTTTGCACCTGTCAGATAGTTGCAGAGATTGGGGGCCAGCATGTCTGCATTTCATTATGAAAATAACAACAAAGTACTTAATTTATTTAGTATGTTCCTGTGACAGAAATATAATGAGTTCTGGTTGGAAATCTCCCTCCCGACCAGTGAGGGCATGAAGTAGTGAAAGGGAAAGACTTTGGGCGGGCTGATCGGGAAGCCAGTCAGTCTGGAAGAAGGCGAGACTCCATTGCAGGAACTTATTGACCTGGAAGGTAAACGAGGTAGCAGCTGCAAGCAATTAAGGCAGCTGGGGTCATGCATGATAGCATAAAGGGGCCGGAGAATTGTTAATCTTTTCCTTCGCTCAGTTTTTATTGAGAGACTGGAAGGACCATGAGACACACAGAGTTGTGTGTTAAGAGAGATATTCGTGAGTGTTTGTTTTGTTTTTAATTGTTAGTAACTGTGTGTTTTTGAACCACCAGACGGCTAACACGAATCCGGAGCTGTTGTCTTGGGCCAGCACAAAACCGGATCACTATTGCACTAAAACTGTCACGAGCTATAATAAATCGTTATCACCCATTACGAGCTCTACTGCACGCACCGGTACGGGTGATCGTGGCGAGTATTATTGTGGGGCAGATAACTTGTTTTTATTACTTAGAGCTGCAATCCCTGTTTTCTGTACTCCGTGTTTTACATATTGCTGTGTATTACTTTGCCACAGTTGCTCATCAGATTTGCAGTGCATATCTTAATAGTCTACCTTAGAAAGCAGAAAAGTGTATGTATAAGGTCTCTGTGAATATCCTTAGAGCATTCAATAGGATACTTCCAGATTTTAAATTGGATCCAACTAGCACAGGTGATAAAACCATGCCCCTGGGAAGTGGTTTTAACAATGGTATGTCTGTCATTCATCATCTAGCTGTAGAACATGCTTCCAATACATTCTTAATAAATACAATGGAGGAATATTTTGCCCCCTCTGTTGTTAAGCACACTTTGTATCATTCTGTGAACTACACTAGAGCCACCAAGAGAATCAGCCATGCAGGTAAGTTAGAGAATGGGAGATTTGTTGACATAATGTTCTTCATACATGTAAAAATTCTGACCAGTAAGTGCTATAGTGTGTGAAGGATTTTTCTATGACGTAGAAGGTGCAAAAGCGTTTGCAGATAAACCACAAACACTTAATAAGAAGTGCATTAAAGTACAGGTAGTACTTACAGTGCTACTACAAAATGCTGACCTCGAGTATTAATATAAAGTATTAAAATATACTATCATACTACTATGATGTCCTATAGTATTACTATAAAATACTATAAATTACTATAGTGTTACTATAAAGTACAATAGTATACTATAGTACTTTTTGGTAAGGAAGCAAAGAAGCATCTGCCAGAGATAGTAAACAAAAACAAACAATATCTGGTACAAAATGCGTTTAGATAAAAACAAGCATACATTAAAAGCAATTACATGAAATGCCAGTGCAGGCATTTGAAACATGACATCATCACATCATTACCACGTTAAATACCCCATTGAGATGGACGCCAATGTGGAATAGAATTTTAACATTGAACATATTATTTTTGAATTAGCGTGACGATGAATGCATTTCTGTTGGTTATTAATGAAAACACAGTTTTATCCTTTATTTGCTTGTTTATACCACTCCCATACACCCGCATACTACTACATTCCATGTGACAACTTGAACTTCCGCTATGAGAAAGCCGCTATGAGACAACAGCTACAGGACGCAGTAATAGCCTATTGGGTAAGGCAGCCACGGCACCCTTACCTGGCCCATGTTTTGACAAGGCTTTCCAGCACACACTGCTTAACTGGTACAGTAGGTGGATTCACTTCAGAAAACGTGTAGTCACCACTGGGCAGATGAGGTCAAGCCAGAACAGCCATGGTTGTTTTTATGTTGTCATAGAATTACATGTGAATTGGAAAAGCTAATTAGAATAGTTGGGATATTAACACATCTGGAGTGAGACAAGTTATGTATTGTGTACTTTACCAAGTATGCAAATATTAAGGCGAGGTGAGGCCAAATTGCCTTAATTGCCAAAAATAAATAAATAATTGAAAGGTAAAAAAGGATGACCCACTGTTCTCAGTAAGCATTGGAAATGCATGAAGCTATAGGAATGGGGTCCTCAGACTTAAAAAGGAACAATAGTTTTAGAAGTTTTGACTAGGAACATGCAAATGATATCAGTGTTATAAGTTATAGTAGTAAACCTTGTGGATCGTCTCAGCCTATCAGGCTCCCCGTAGACTGCTCATTTTAGGGACTTTAGAATTAAAACTTGCTGTAATATGGCTCAGGACACTAACTGTCCTCAAATTTAAATTAGCAAGGACAATTCATATTTAGTTTGACATAATGGCTTATAATATACCCATAATGCTGTTATTATATATATATATAATATATATTATATATATATATATATATATATATGTATATATATAATGAATATAATATATATATATATATATATCTCTTTTCTTAGGGAAGTAAAGAAAAAGAAAGCAATCCTGGCAGGTATTCTGGTCTCAAAGGCATGGTTCATTATACACAAACGAGCAGTTCAACAAAATAAACAAAATAAGCAATAATGAACACAGGATGAATAAAGGGTTTAACAAACAGGCAGGTAACACACACTAAGCGAACCGTCTCTGCGTGTCTGACTCAGTAATCAGAAAAACAGACTCTCTCCCCCACAGCTCCAAAACTCCCACAGGCATGCAGTCCCGTTGTCTGCCTCATCGTTATACAACCCCACCCCCTCAGTCCTCCTTGTCCCAGAGGGGGCAAAGAAAATCCAGAAAACGGTGAGGCAGACAGCGCTGGTGCTGAGGGCGTGCAGGAAGGGGAGCCCCAGCGTTGACAGTTCCCTTCGGCTGAGGGCTGTCATGTCTGGCCAGTGAAGGGCTCTCGGGCAAGGGAAAGCCTAGCATTTCAGGGAGGTCACTGTTCCGCACTCTGTAGGCGACATGTCCCGGCGACATCTCCCCCAATAGGTCCTAGTTATCCCAAAGTGCCTTGTGTCGTCGGTTTCGTGGTCTTCTTCTTCTTAGCGTGTGCTGTTCTTGCTCAGCCAAACAACTGCTGAATCAACAGCTGTGTGTAAAGCATGGAGTCCACCTGGGAAACTTGTCAGCGGGCAGTCCTCCACAACATGAAACATTTCTGTGGAGAGCCTGCAGGACCATAACCTCCACCTCATGTCTTGGCCAGCTGGCTCCAGCCACTGGTGTTGCAGCAGTCCATCCGGATGCCCAATCCAGCCCATTGCAACCACAGGCCCTTGGTTGCGCAATTAGCGCAATCTGCTCCCAAGGGGGGGGGCATGTACAGGGGAGCAGATCCACCGGCAGGTGCAGAGCAGCAGGAGCTGCCTCTGCCTCCGCCACCTCCACCAGCAGAGGGTGAATGCCTGCTGGGTCCCTGTCCACCAGCAGAGGGTGAATGCCTGCTGGGTCCCTGTCCACCAGCAGAGGGTGAATGCCTGCTGGGTCCCCGTCCACCAGCAGAGGGTGAATGCCTGCTGGGTCCCCGTCCACCAACAGAGGGTGAATGCCTGCTGGTATCACTTCCCTCACCAGCAGAGGGTGAATGCCTGCTGGTATCACTTCCTCCACCAGCAGAGGGTTAATGCCTGCTGGTATCACTTCCCCCACCATCACGAGGAGAGGAGCTGGAGCTGCCTCTGCCTCCACCTCCATCAGGGGGAGAGGAGCAGAAGCTGCCTCTCCCTGCACCAGGAGGACCAGGACTAGATGCTGGCGGTCCTCAGCAGCCCTTGTATAGGCTGCTGATGGAAACACTGGGAAGAACCGCCCGGCCGCAGTGGCCAAGAAGAGGGCCAAAACCCGCACCCCAGCTTGCCCTGACTCCCTGCCTCTCTTCGCCCAAGGATGCCTGCCATGCTTCGCCCAAGGATGCCTGCCTCACGTCGCCCAAGGATGCCTGCCTCGCATCACCCAAGGATGCCTGCCTCGCTTCGCCCAAGGATGCCTGCCACACTTCACCCAAGGATGCCTCCGCATCGCCTGGGGATGCCAGTCGCTCCGCATCGCCTGGGATTGCCAGTCGCTCCGCATCGCCTGGGGTTGCCAGTAGCTCTGTTTCCCCTGGGGTTGCCCGCCGCTCAGCATCGCCTGGGGTTGCCCGCCGCTCAGCATCGCCTGGGGGTGCCAGCCTCATCGCTTCGCCTGGGGTTGCCAGCCGCTCCGCATCGCCGGGGGCTGCCTGTTGCTCCGCATCACAGCAGGAAGTACTGTGGCCGGAACCCCACCAAGGGGAGCTGCCGGCTACGAAGAAGGGAGAGGAGGTCTGGAGACAACCCCATCAACCCCAGCAGCAGTTTCGCTGCCGGAGATCGTGGGGGAGGTCAGGAGACCTGCTCCCATTGCAGCAGTTTTGCTGCCGGAGATCATGATGTGGTTTTACACAGCACACTGTAGCTTTATAATTTAATATTTGTTTCGTGAAAATATTTGAAATGACAAAACAGTGGAGATACTATAGCAACTTTGACTTGTATTTCACCAGTCAATAAATATGTTACCTGCACTTCTTGATTCTTTAGCATGACTGTGTGCTGTGCTCTACCTTTGAATTTTAAGCATGCCTAATTGTAAACGTAATCTACCTACCTAATGTTAAAAATATTCCCTCTGCAATAATGCCAGTAATTAAAAAAAAACAAAAAAACATAGGAACCTATGTTCCTTGAAAAACGGAAGGATAAACGCCATTCTAAAATAAAAGAATCCAACAGTTTGCAAGCATCAGGCCTCAATTTTAATATCCCTCCCCCACCTAGCTAATGTATCCTCTAATTAGTTTTTAAAAATGCAGAGGACAGAGTCAAGGAAACCCTGAAATAAAACCCCATGTACAGAACTAGACTGGTTAATGATGAGGATTATTTTCTCCTTGAAAACATGCTTGAAGCAAGATAGTGGCCAAAATGGATGACTCTTAGACACACAGATGTGCAGTCATATGGATGCTAGTACTAATGCGCTACAACCTGTTGAAAGAACAAGCTGAACTTCTGTCAATAGCCATAGAAATCTGAATAATTGCCTTAGATATTAAGGAGTAAATGCAGTGCTGCATTTTTCTATTAATGGCATGTGGATGATTCTTTTCTCCATGTAAAACGTGCAAGACTTCAAGGAAAGGTCAAGGTACTGTAAAACTGTATTTACCAGCTGAATGGCTGGCCTCTCTTATAAAACATTGCATAGCTTACTGTGTAGATGAACATCATATGATGTCTTTACAAGTCGATGACATTTACAATTTATACATCCATAATTTATTTTTCATTAACACATTCATCTTCACATTCACAGACATTTTGGTGTGATATGCAGTATATTTTTAAAATTGTACCCATCAGCAATTAAATTAGTTTAACATTATGTCGTGATAATTGCTTTTTCACAAATCAAGTGCAAGGATGGAAAATTCCATCAAAAATTATTTAATTATTTGTTTTTAACTTGCTCTGTGTTTTTTTTATTGTTGCGATGTCAACTGTATCAAAGTCATGTTGGACCTCCAACAATAGGACCCCATTCTGCCACCAATACAGAGTGACATTTGCCCAAATTTTAGCATGACCAAGGCTGAAAGAAAAGAAAAAAGACTGAAACCTGCTTTCACTACTGGTCAAGACTGTGCTTCCAGGGAGGCACACATAGCTGTAAGGAAAAAGCTAGAAGGGAAAATGTTATCTAGCTTCCTGATAATCAGAACAAGAAGGATACATTAGTCTTGCAGACAGGCATTACAGATTATGTTACAAGAAAAATCACTGTTAACAGTTAAGGAAAGCAGCTACTATTCCATTTGGCTCCTGAAGACTGTCAAACACCCCATGTTGGAAACAGTTAACTACTGCATTTAAAAAAAGGGGAAAGCTTCAGAAAAGCTATGAAATGATTTCAAATAACATTTACAATGAAAATGGTTAACTTGTCTCAACTAAAAGTGTAGATGTGCTTTTGGGTAGGTAACTCAGTGAGTAAACCTTGTTTCAATTGGATCAGTCAAAATTCGGAAAACTCAGCTTAGCGGAAAAGAAACAGAAGGGCCCTGTAGCAATGTAGACAATCTGTCCCTGCCAAACGCCTGACAGCTGCAACATTAACAAAATTAACAGCGGATGAATTCGTACCAGACGCTAAGCAGTTTGCTGAAGAAAGAACCATCCAACTATACTGCAATGACTTTGTTCTCCTTATAATCTCTGCCACTTCATTTAACCTCCCTGGAGTGTGGATATTTACTAAATGCACTAATTGCAGGTGAAATAGTAGCCCATTATACAAAAATGCTTTAAAAGATGTATGATGGTAAGATGGTCAATCTATTTGAGAGTAGGCACTAATTACATTTATAGTAGCTATACTTACACTCAATCAAGATGAGCTCAAGCAAAAACCATTTCTCTGACAAACTCAGCACCCAGCTGACACCGAAGCTCAAAAAACGTATTAGTCAACAAGAAAATTTGACTTGGCTCTGGGAAAATCATATCTAACAGATCAGAGAGTGCAGAAATCCAGAAGAAATAACCATGCCCAAATTTCATTTTCTGCACAAGGAAAAAAGATGGCAATGAGTATGAAACTAGTAATGGAGCCTACTCTCGCTCCTTGAGTTGCTGTTTCCTGTTAACAACATTGCATTGAAGGGGCAAGGCCTTTCCAAGAGGCTCTGGTCAGACAAGTTGGGGACTGCTGCCTAATAGAGCTCAAATGTCCTGGAGCTATGTGCCTTGGCTTTCTTTGTAGTCTCGGTAGGTGGAACTTTTTAAAAGATTGCTACAATAGTATTCTGAATTCAATACTTGTTATTGTCATTTGTGCATTACGAGCTTTGCTCTCACAGTTTACGATGTCACAAAACCCCTTTCATAAATATTTCCTCACAATGCACTGCAGCCCATATTTTATTATATATATATATATATATATATATATATATATATATATATATATATATATATATATATATATATATATATACAGTGCCTTGCAAAAGTATTCAGACCCCTGACCAATTCTCTCATATTACTGAATTACAAATGGTACAGTGAAATTTCGTTCTGTTCGATACTTTTTTTTTAAAACACTTAAACTCAAAATCAATTATTGTAAGGTGACATTGGTTTTATGTTGGGAAATAATTTTAAGAAAAATAAAAAACTGAAATATCTTGCTTGCATAAGTATTCAACCCCCACACATTAATATTTGGTAGAGCCACCTTTCACTGCAATAACAGCTTTAACTCTCTTTTGGGGTAAGTATGTACTAGCTTTGCACATAGTGTCAGAGTGATTTTGGCCCATTCTTCTTGGCAGATTTGCTCCAGGTTGTTCAGGTTGGTTGGACGACGCTTGTGGACCGCAATTTTGAAATAGTGCCACAGATTCTCAATGGGATTGAGATCAGGACTTTGACTGGACCACTGTAGGACATTCACCTTTTTGTTCTTGAGCCACTCCAATGTTGCTTTGGCCTTGTGCTTAGGATCATTGTCCTGCTGAAAGGTAAATTTCCTCCCAAGCTTCAGTTTTTTAGCAGACTGAAACAGATTCTCTTGCAGTATTTTCTTCTATTTTGCTCTACCCATTCTTCCTTCAACTGTAACAAGATGCCCAGTCCCTGCTGATGAGAAGCATCCCCACAGCATGATGCTGCCACCACCATACTTCACTGTAGGGATGGTGTGTCTTGAGGCATGGGCAGTGTTAGGTTTGCACCACACATAGCGCTTTGAGCTTTGGCCAAAAAGCTCTATCTTGGTCTCATCTGACCACAAAACCTTTTCCCACATCGCAGCTGGGTCACTCTCATGCTTTCTGACAAACTCTAGATGTGCTTTCAGATGGTACTTTTTGAGTAACGGCTTCTTTCTTGCCACCCTCCCATACAGGCCAGTGTTATGCAGAGCTCTTGATATGGTTGACTGGTGCACCATTACTCCACTCCCAGCCACTGAACTCTGTAGCTCCATCAACGTGATTGTTGGTCTCTCTGTGGCTTCTCTCACAAGTCTCCTTCTTGTTTGAGCGCTGAGTTTTGAGGGACGGACTTTTTTTGGCAGTGCCTGGGTTGTGTGAGGCAGCTTCCACTTCCTGATTATTGATCCAACTGTGCTCACTGGGATATCTAAACACTTGGATATTATTTTGTACCCTTTCCCTAATCTATGCAATTGTATTACTTTATCTCTAACTTCTATAGAATGCTCTTTGGTCTTCATTTTCCTTCAGATTCACAGTCTTACCAATGATCCTTCAACAGTGGGGTTTTTATCCAGAAAATGTGACAGCAACTTTAATGGTTCACAGGTGTAGGCCAATGGTAAGGTAATTGTGTCCTCGTTAGGGCAATTTCTTTCATCGGTGCAAACTGGGAGCTTCACAGCACAGGGGTTGAATACTTATGTAAGCAAGATATTTCAGTTTTTTATTTTTCTTAAAAATATTTCCCAACATAAAACCAATGTCACCTTACAATAATTGATTCTGAGTTTCAGTGCTTAAAAATAAAATATCAAACACAATGAAATTTCACTGTACCATTTGTAATTCAGTAATATGAGAGAATGAATTGGTCAGGGGTCTGAATATGCATCATGTGAACTCATGTGAAAAAGTTAAAACAACATTTTCCTGAAATTCTATTACACGATTAGCAATACGATTATTGACATATGAGGCTGCATTTTAAGGTTTTAGGTATTTCAAATTAATATCAGAAAACCACCTGTTTATTGATGCATTGCAAACCGTAATTTTCTTCCATAAAAAAAGTGCTTTTTAGATGGATATATAAAATCTAAACAAAATAAGCTCAAATGATAATGGAAGCATATATCATAGGATGTAAAAAGCCAAGCTCAATTAGTTAACAGGTAAACCAGGCAAAGAAAAATGCTGAATGGCGATGATACAGAATGACACAATGAGTCAGTAATGAAATGTTGCCCATTATATTCCTGCAGAGCCTTCATAACATATCATATATATTAAGTCTTAAATGACCTTGAAGCTCCTACAACTTAATGACATGCCTAATTTAAAAAAAAAAGAAAAATCTTTTCATAAAGTAAATGCAGTTTAGCTGACCAGTAAAGAATGCATACTATTCACTGTTAATAATTTAATTTGTAAAGGAAAAAAAAATTAAATAAAATTATATATAGTATATAAAACGTTAATACAATTTATTATATATTGTGGTAACATGACTGGTGGTCAAGGCTGGTCAGGAGCAGAAAAAGCACAAACCCAGAGACAGTACTGTAGTTCAGCACTTTTGCACACTTTTATTCTTTACAAATGAAACTCAAAACACTCAGGAACAAAATAATAGTTTGACTAAAAATGCTACACACATAACTCTTAAACACACAAAACAAAACAGCACCAAGCACAGCTATCATGGTAACTTTATCACTCTTAACTGTTACTCTCCTTCATCTGCTCCTTAGTCACCTTACTCTCCTTCTTTGCTCCTTACTCTCCTTCTTTGATCCTTACTCTTCTTCTCTGCTCCTTACTCTCCTTCTCCTCTCCTTACTCTCCTTCTCTGCTCCTTACTCTACTTCTCTGCTCCTTACTCTACTTCTTTGCTCCTTACTCTACTTCTCTGCTCCTTACTCTCCTCCTCCTTACTCTCCTTCTCCACAGTATGAATGTAGTTCCAGAACTGCAGTATGAAAGCAGTACCATTGCAGTTCCTGAACTGCAGTATGAATGCAGTACTATTGCAATTCCTGAACTGCAGTATGAATGCTGTACCATTGCAGTTCCCGCACTGCAGTATGAATGCAGTACCATTGCAGTTCCCACACTACAGTATGAATGCAGTACCATTGCAGTTCCCACACTGCAGTATGAATGCTGTACCATTGCAGTTCCTGCACTGCAGTATGAATGCAGTACCATTGCAGTTCCTGCACTGCAGTATGAATGCTGTACCATTGCAGTTCCCGCACTGCAGTATGAATGCAGTACCATTGCAGTTCCCACACTGCAATATGACTGCTGTATCATTGCAGTTCCTGCACTGCAGTATGAATGCAGTACCATTGTAGTTCCTGCACTGCAGTATGAATGCAGTACCATTGTAGTTCCTGCACTGCAGTATGAATGCAGTACCATTGTAGTTCCCGCACTGCAGTATGAATGCAGTACCATTGCAGTTCCCCCACTGCAGTATGAATGCAGTACCATTGCAGTTCCCGCACTGCAGTATGAATGCAGTACCATCACAGTTACCATACTGCAATATGAATGCAGTACCATTGCAGTTCCAGCACTGCAGTATGAATGCAGTACCATTGCAGTTCCTGCACTGCGATATGAACGCTGTATCATTGCAGTTCCCACACTGCAGTATGAATGCAGTACCATTGCAGTTTCTGTACTGCAGTATGAATGCAGTACCATTGCAGTTCCTGAACTGCGATATGAACGCTGTATCATTGCAGTTCCCACACTGCAGTATGAATGCAGTACCATTGCAGTTCCTGCACTGCAGTATGAATGCAGTACCATTGCAGTTCCCACACTGCAGTATGAATGCAGTACCATTGCAGTTTCTGTACTGCAGTATGAATGCAGTACCATTGCAGTTCCTGAACTGCAGTATGAATGCAGTACCATTGCAGTTTCTGTACTGCAGTATGAATGCAGTACCATTGCAGTTCCTGAACTGCAGTATGAATGCAGTACCATTGCAGTTTCTGTACTGCAGTATGAATGCAGTACCATTGCAGTTCCTGAACTGTAGTATGAATGCAGTACCATTGCAGTTCCTGAACTGCAGTATGAATGCTGTACCATTGCAGTTTCTGTACTGCATTACCATTGCAATTCCTGCACTGCAGTATGAATGCAGTACCACTTCATTGTTACAATCAAGTTAATGTTCAACAATCACATCAAACTGACCCTGTATGATCTGAAAATCCAGAAACTAACTACATGTAATGGGGTGAAGGCAAAGGAAACAAAGTCAATCCAGCATAGGGCTGTGGGCAGTTAGTTCTTTTAAACTATCTATTGTTTTGTTCTGTGCATATTCTGTGCAAATTATTTTTACTTGTAAATGCATGCTGTAAAATTCTATGTAATACACTTTTATATCATTTTATATCATTGCATCATTTCAATTAGAATACTTGTAACCGTGGTTTTGTGCATGTTGAATATGATAAAGGGGTGTCACTAAATAAGACATTTCTCAATGGCATAAAACTATTTGTTTCAAGCGTAAAAGTCGATTTCACCCATTCTCTGCTTGAATTGAAAAATAAAGATAAAAAATGGTAAATTCTTTCAAAAATAAATAATCGATATTAATCATTGATTTGGCAAAAAAAACAAATTCAAATCGAATAGTAGCAAGCCTAATTATAACTTCTATGATTATTCTTTTTTCATTAATTTTTGTCTTCAATAAACTCAAAATTATTAAGGTGATCAATGTTCTATTGTTTTCAATGCAAATAAATAAATTATATTCCAGAGATTCAGGGATCTCAGTAAAATCAAACTATGTATTTTTCAAGAATTCAGTTTTTGAAATGTACAGTGCTTAAACTTAGAACACGGTTTAAAGTAATAAAAAGGCTTGCTAAACACCAAATAACTACTTATTTGTTTACCATGTTGACATTATTTATTCCTTATAAAACTTAATGCAAAAGAGAAAAAAAAAAGCTTAGTCTGCAATGGTTGCAGTTAGATTTGTGTGGGTGTGTGCTTACGCTACAGCCTAACTCACTTCCAATTTCTTATTCTGACTGCAAAGCCAACAGGGCTAACCAGTGATTGGCTAATGTTTTGTTGTGTGGTGTTATATTGTGCAGTTTCCTAGTAACTCTAACATTACTTGTGTAATAAAAAATAAAAAAAGGACTCGTCGTTAATATCTCCGAGTCACAAAGCCCAAATGTTCGAGTACGAGTCAAAATCATACAAGGTCGACTCACAGACTTTTGCAGACGTGTAGTCAAAAGTTTACATACCCCATTGGAAATTTATAATTTGTAGAAATTTCTCGAAAACAAAGAATTTTAGGAAAAATTTAATATATGATAATGCAGAACCTAATTCTAGAAAAGTCTAGAAAATGTTGGATTGCAGAGAGTATAAAAGGGTTAGGCATAGGATGATTGCTGTCATTACCAATAGGTCAATATGGGAAAAAATAAAGAGCTATCTGAAGACTTTAGTCAGAACATTATTTATTGTCATAAAGCTGGAGAAGGATACAAGAAGATTTACAAGCATCTGAGTATCCCAATTTCAACTATTCCTTCTATTATCAAGAAGTACAATGCTCTCTCGGTCTGGAAGAAAGAAGGTTCTCATAAAAGAATTGTGAGGAAGGTTAATAACAATCCAAAATTGACTCAAAGTGAATTGATTGCAAGTGGGGCTGGGGTGTCCATTTCAACCACAATTCTGAGCTATTTGGCCACGTTTGGAGAAAGTCTGGTGAGGCGTATTAAGGATAGAACACTATACCTACTGTCAAGCATAGAGTTGGTAATATCCTTCTATGGGGTTGTTTTTCCTCTAGTGGCACAGGAAATTTAGTTTCACTACATAGTAAAATGGATTCCATAGCATACCAAACAATATTGACTAATCATCTGAAACCCTCCGCTACAAATCTTGGTTTAAAGCGCATCTGGATGTTCCAACACAACAACAATTGAAAGCACACATCAAAATCTACTTCAGAATGATTAAAGAATAAAGAGAATCTTTGGTATGAGTTGAAGAAAGCTGCACACAGGAGAAGTCCTTGGAATTTGAATGAACTGGAACTATTTTGTGTTGAAGAATGTTCAGAAGTCACTAAGGAATCATGCCAAGAGCTCAATGACAAATATAAGCATTAAACGAGGTTATTATTGCTAAAGGTGCCTCAAGTTGCTATTAATTTAATTTTCCTTGTGAGGGTATGAATACTTTTGAATTAGCATTTTTAGGTCCTCATGTACTTAACAGCAGTAACCGGTTTACCATGCAGTAAGCCTGTTACTTCCTGCTTTGAACACCTGCTCTCTTCACTTACCAGCGGCAAATTACTTTGCACGTGAAATGAATCCTGTGGAAAAAGATACCGTGTGCCAGTCATTTGCATGCAACTAATAATGGTAATCCATGGAAATGTATTCAAATTACCGCGAGGGAGGGACTTGATATAAAAACCATATTTACTTAAAGGTGCTAACTTTCCTGTGTCTCAGTTAAGTTTACCGCTTATTAAAACCAGGCGGTGTCTGTCTAATTCACAATATAAATATAGCAGATCACAAGTAGTGCTGTGTGGGAGACATGATAAAAGTGTATATCTGCTTTCAGGTACTGTATTTCATTTTTTTCCAGGATAAACGACTGCCCATGTTCCATAGAGCGCTACAAATAAAATGGAAAATATAGGCTACAAAGGATGTATTTCATTGGTTTTGTAGATTAAGGGCGATATTTTATCATATGGTGTTGTAATACTGTACATAATTATATGATTCTGATAATGCAACTTAGCAAACTTAGCATGTGAACTGTATTACATAATCATTTCCTTTATTCCGATTCTAAATGTGTTGCTTTCTCAGAATAGACAGTGCTGTATAAAATCACATGATGTACTGTATTTTTTCCATTATGACGTTGTACTGCCGAAACAGCCAAGAGACAGTTGTGCTCTTTTAAAACATGAATTACACTGAATTATTTCAGCCCTGAAAACATTTGCATTTTTGTCATGGAAAAGACAACAGTGAGTAGTGCACAAATTGTGACTAGCCTATGCAGCACATCGCAAAATCGCAAGATAAAAAAAGAAATAAACCGCACACTTGCAATCCCTTTAAAAAAACACATTTATATTTAGCCAAGGTTTAGGTACTGGAGTACCTTCAAAATAAACCAGAAGGGGATAAAGGTGAACAAACAAATATTTGTTTTCAGTTAATTATTTTCTGTTTCTACACTTTGACCGTCTCAAAGCAAGACATTCCCGGTGTTACGCGAATTCTGTATCCCCACCTGATTTCATGCCTGTGCAGATGTAGTTTTTCAAAGCTGGACATGGATGCGCGATATTCCTGTGCCCGAGTCCTGCTGTGTTCTCAAGCACTGCATTGAGTTCTGCTGCAGTTTGCAACAAATACTGAAAACAAGAGCAAACTCATTCTGTAGCAAAATAAAACAGCACATTTAACACCACTCATTTTCTACAGTATGCTAGGCCTCATGCGTTGCTCAATACACGAAAAGTAACCTTATAAAATTCTATTTTTCTTTTAAAACACATTTTAATAGCATATAGAGTTCTTGATCTAAGCAGACGTCAAATCCAAGGGGATACAGAATTCTATGGGGATACAGACATCTGAGTAACACCAGGCCATCTCCTCTCATCCTACGGAGACCCACTGAAGATGTAGCTGCTGCCTCCTTGGTCGCTGTCATTCTGACAAAGTGAGAGCTGGACTGCCTGTCCTTTGGAGTGCCCATATACTAAAATAAAGGGTGTGTAACACGTGCAGCATTTTGCGTGCTATGATGACTGGCAAATTAATCATTTAGCTTGGCTTGTTCATGCATGGTATTATATTAGTGAACAGAGTGGTCACGCCTTCCTTTTTGCGCACAGTATGGGTTTCTCTTACCACACAGTATTTCAGGTAATTTACCACTGTTTAATGCACAAGGCCCTTAGAGTTTTGCAAAGAAAAATGCTGAAATAAATAACTGTAGACATCTATTTCTTTTAACGTTTTTTCCTCATCCACAAATGCAAAACTTTTGCTACAAAAGATTTTTCTGATAATTATTTGTTGGAGAAATGTTTAGAAATTATAAATTTCCATTGGGCTATTTAAACACTTGACTAAACCAATTACTTTAAAACCCCAAAAGTAATGACTAAAGCTAAGGTTTACAATTTCAGAAAGGCAAACTATGAAGGTATGAAACAAAGACTAACAGAAGTAGACTTGAGTAAAATAGAGAAAACACCCACAGAAAAAGAATGGCTGTTTTTTAAAAAATGTAGTACTAGAGGCGCAAAACAATTATATGCCAAAGTAGACAAATCTAAATCTAAAACAAAATTGCCAAAAAATGGTTTAATAGATCAGTTAAAAAAAAAAAAAAAAAAAGTGAAAAAAGGCACTTTACAGAGTGTTTAAAAGGAACCAAAAACAAAGTACACAGAAAGAGTACTTGGAACGGCAAACACAAGTTAAAAAGGAAGTTAGAAAGACCAACAGTGAGAGACAGAAATGAACTTTGCTAAGGGGGCTAAAACCAATTCCAAAATGTTTTTCCAATATTATAACAGCAAGCAAACATTCAAAGAGGAGGTTAAATGTCTAAGAGATACAAAATCTTAGACGAAGAAAAAAAACAGCAAATATATTAAATAATTACTTTTAACAAGTTTTTACAAAGGAGGAAACGGACAACATGCCCCACATGTCAACCTGTTCCTATCCAGTTTTAAATAACTTTAGCATAGCCGAGGCAGAAGTGTTAAAGGGACTAGGAGCCCTAAAAATAAACAGATTCCCTGGGCAGGATGAAATCCTCCCAATAGTGCTCAAAGTAATGAAATAAGTTATTTACAAACCACTAACCAAGATCATGCATTAGACTCTTGACACAGGGGCTGTACCGACAGACTGGAGAATTGCAAAAGTAATACTGATCCACAAAAAGGAAAACAAAACCGAACCAGGTAATTACAGACCAATAAGCTTGACTTCTATTATATGTAAACTTATGGAAACTATAATAAGATCCAAAATGGAAAATTCCCTATATGGTAACAGTATCCTGTGACACAGTTAGCATGGCTTTAGGAAAGGGAGATTGTGTCTAACTAACCTGCTTGATTTTTTTTGAATATGTAACATTGACAATGTATCATTTCAAATCATATGAAATGGTTTATTTAGATTTCCAGAAAGCTTTTGACAAAGTCTCACATAAAAGATTAATTCTCAAACTAAATGCAGTATGGATTCAAGGAAATTCATGTACATGGATTAGGGAGTGGTTAACATGTAGAAAACTGATTAGAGGAGAAACTCAAAATGGAGTGTGGTAACCAGTGGAGTACCTCAGGGATCAGCATTAGGTCCTGGGCTATTCCTAATCTACATTAATGACTTAGATTCTGGTATAGTAAACAAACTTGTTAAATTTGCAGATGACACAAAAATTACGCTGTTGCAAACATTGTTGCAGCAGCAAAGGTCATTCAAAATGATCTAGACAAGGTTCAGAACTGGGCAGACACATGGGAAATGACATTTAATAAAGAAAAGTGTAAGGTACTGCACGCAGGCAATAAAAATGTGCATTATAAATATCATTATAATGTGCATTATAATGTGCTCTCGCCGCTCGCTTCTAGTGTAGATCCACCTTTGCATGTAATCACTGTTTTGCTCAGTTACTCTGTTATAGCAGATATATGTAACTTCAGTCAATGACTAATCACATGATAGACCTCCTCCAGTGGAAGGAAGGGTTCTACTCCAGGTACTTCCTCGTGCCCAAACAGAATGGTGGCCTCAGACCTATTCTTGACCTTACACAGGTCAACCTGTATCTGAGCCGAAGGAGGTTCAAAATGTTGATGATGCAACAGCTGCTGCAGTCAATTAGGCCAAGCGACTGGATCACCATGGTGGACCTCAAGGACGCCTATTTCCACATTCTCATAAAACCAGTGCATAGGATGTATCTACAGTTCACCTTCTGGAACAACATACAAGTTTTTACAAGGCTTTTGCCATTTGGCCTCACTCTAGCGCCCCATGCCTTTTTGAAGTGCATGGAAGCTATCCTGGCTTCATTGAGACTCAAAGGCATCAGAGCACAAAATTATTTGGACGACTGGCTCATTTGTGCCCAGTCTCCAGCACAGGAAGACACCCATGAGGAACTTGTCACTGGTCACCTTCAATAGTTGGGCCTTATGGTGAATCATGCAAAGAGCCTTCCCAGACAGCCTCCTATCTAGGATGCAGAATATCCACCTGTTTCAAGCTAATTCAGCTCAACAGAGCATTCTCGGTAGTAACGTTCTAATCATCTGGGCTTGACGGAAGCAGCTTCTAAGATCCTACCTTTGGGTCTCCTGCGCATGCGCCCTCTGCCGGCTTAGTTCCAGCAGGGTTTTTCAGCCCACGTTGAACTGTGACCACCTATTGACAGCGTCTCACCACTGTCTAAAGGCACTTTCTTGGTGGAAACAGTCTGCCATCTACACCTCAGTGTAGCATTGGGCAGTGTCACCATAAGGAGGTTATCCCCATGGACGCATCCAGCCTGGGCTGGGGCGCTGTGCAAAAGGGCAGGGGGGTGCAAGGTGTGTGTAACCCCCCTTTGCAGGGTCTCCACATAAATGTTTTGGAACTGCAGGCAGTTTACCTGGCCTTGCCGAATTTTTCGAGGTTGGAGGGAGACATGTGCTTGTCCGTACGGACAACACAACAGTAGTGGCATACATAAACCACAAGTGTGGCCTCAGGTCTCCCAGTCTCCATTGCGTAGCCAACAAGATTTTGCTCTGAGCACGAGAACCTCCTCTTACACCTGCCCGGGATTACAAACTAGGTGGTGGACTTCCTGTCAAGGGGAGAGCTAAAAATTGCAATCACCTCCTCAAAGCGGGTGAGTGAGATGCAGGCATTCTCAATTGCGAAAGCCTGCTTAATTGTTGAAGAAGCCAGGACAACAGTTACGATCCGTACCAATCCTGCTTTTTTGCTGAAGACTATCTCAGTATTTTATGTCAACCAGTCTGTGCATTTGGAGGCTTTCCATTCATCTCCTTTCCAGTCTGACAGGGAGCGGTAGCTCCATATGCTCTGTCTAGTGTGGGTCTTAGTGTATTGTGTTGACAGGACAAAAAGTTGGAGGCAATCCGAACAGTTTTTTGTCTGCTATGGGGCTGTCTCATGGTCAAGCCCTGACTAAGCAGAAGCTGTCCAAATGGATATCAGACACAGTCAGGACTGCCTATGAACAAGTCAACTTGCCCCCTCTAGAAAAGCTCACTGCCAATTCCACCAGGGGCATGGCAACTTCGTGGGCTTTTTCCAGCGAGTATCTGTTGGAGACATTTACAGTGTAGCGGTGTGGGTTCTCAGTCGTCCCTTACAGCACAGACATACAGTGTTCACCCATTATAATGTGTCCCCTTATAGTGCAGAATTGGTTATAACAAGGTAGGGGTGTGGCTCCCATTTGCTTCATAAGGCAGAACACTAATAGTGTGGTCTTGTAACTATGGCGCCCCACTATAGTGTTATAAAGGGTGAGCACTGTGTATGTATATATATATTTAATTAATTTTTTTGTGTTGTGGACAATCAGAAAACATTGAAAATCTAACCCTGCTCAACATACTACATTATAAAAAGCTATTTGCCTCTTTATGACAGCTTTGAAAGGTAAAAGATGCATTATGGCAATGTAACTGGGGAAAAGAGCCTTACATGGATGGAACTACTGTCATATGTGTTTCCAGATGACAGAGGGCAAACATTTCCGCAACTTTAAGAACACTGTGCTAGGCTCAGCTGTGCACAAAGCCATTTTAAAGCTTGCGTAAAGATCTGACAATCCTAAACCCATTTACAGGCATTTTTTTATATACCGTACAGAGGTTAACTTTGACTATAGTTAACCCGAAACACATTGTATGGCTTTCATGACGCATTAAAAAGCTATAAGTAAACCACTACTTTGAATGGAGAAATCTATTCCCAATTATCTCAATTTTATGAAAGCAATAACACATGACAGGATGTTCAAATATGGTCCAATATCCACATGCCAAGGGTGTTGTTCTCTCTCCTTGCCATGTTTTAACTTAAAACAACACATTGTGAAATGAAGAATTAAACTAAGCTTATTAAATAAATAAATAAATAAATAAATAAATCACGGCTAGAAGTTAACTTTTTAAGGCAGTAGTGAGGAATTGATATCTGCCTAGAAAGTAGCCGTGAATGGGAGAAGGTGCGCAGACTGAGAGTGGTGTGGTTGCTGTGATTGTGAGAGACAGAGTGTGAGGCTGTAAGTGAGGGCCTCATCTGTGAGGCCCTCACTTACAAAGTGTGTCTGTGCGTGTCTGAGAAGAGAAGAAGCAGTGAGCATGAGTGCGAGAAGATAAAAACGAGTGAAAAAGCAGTGAGTGGGGGCTTTAGTTTTATTTTATTATTTTGGCATGAACCCCGACCCAAACAGGGATTCACTGTTTGTTTCATTTCAAGTTCAGCTATTAAAAGCAGCAAGTTCAAATCCCATCTGGAATACCCGTGTCTTGTTTCCCTCACACCGTGCTTGACATGACACACACACACACATATATATATACACACACACACACACACACACACACACTGTACATCAATAGAAACCAAACCTGACTCTTCTGTAGTTCAAAATGTTATTAACCGCACAAGAGTGTGACGATACTGCCATTTCAAACGCTCAGGTTAGTGCAGGTGCAGCTGTCAACAAAAGAGACCCTTGCCTGTAAATTGTTGTTTGCGACTCTCTTGATTGCGACAATCTGATGTAGAACTGTTTGTGATGAAAGATCTGATAATGTTAGAAAACTAGCTTATTGTTTACAGAAAAATTGTTAATCAGGCTTCGGGTTTGAACGTGGTTTTGCTTTGTTAGTTGTGGTGCCCCATCAGTTTTTCAAATCATGAATCGCCACTGCATCTATGACATGTTTCACACTGGATCCATCCTCCACCAATGACAGAATACACTTCTGTGCAGTATGAGCATTCAGCCTGTCAGCTGTTGTCTGTTGTTCTGACATTTTTTTTCCCTTTCTTTGATGTTTTTTCTTTTGTTCTTTTGTTTCTTTTGGGTTGCATCATTTTGATTGTACACTTTTTTTTTTTTAATGTACATCCACATATGTCAAGAAAAAAATATAAAATACATGCATACATATAGCCTATCACCCATGCATTCATGCACCCATCTATCCTTAGACAATGATTCAAAGACATCCAAAAAAACAACCAGGTCTGTCTCTTATAATGTATTGACATTACTTGTTTTCAAACATAAATTATGAATGTAAAAAAATTATTCTGATTATTAGCCTTTTGTTAATTGCCCAACTAGGGTACAGTACACAATTTGGGGTAAGATGGCCCCAGGGTCATCTTCCCCAATATGGGAGGGGGCAACTTGCCTCATAAATACCAATGAAATGTTTGGGCCTACTAAAAATCCTGTCATCACCCTGTGCTTTAACGCTTGGATTTGTACTCATAAGGCTTTACTATCATCACAGCACATTTTTCAGAACAAGCTGAAACTATTCACGTACACCTACAACTGATTTTCAAAGCGGAAAAGTTATACAAACTTTCCCAAAAGGGGTTTTGACGTTCAAGTTTCCATGTGTGTGTTGCTTCCGGTCTAGATATGGGTTGAAAAGGAACAGTAGGATGTGAGGATTGTGTTTACAAGAGATTCAGTGCCATTAAATGTTAAGAACACAAATTAATAGGGGTAGGCATCTTGCCTCATGGGAACGTTTTCCCCCATGTTACCATAATAATAATAATAATAATAAATAATAATAATAATAATAATAATAATAATAATAACAATAATACCTTAAATGAAGCACCTACAAAAATACAAATACTTTTACGGCTAGTGATTACAGAGTTGCAAGTTCTGCTACCTCTTATTCAAGTGAATCTAATTGTATACCACTTAAAAACCTGTCTTTCAGTAAGTCTTTCTACTTAATCTGGCAATGCATTATATACAGAAGCAGCAAACAATTTAAGCATCAGAGAAGAACACTTTCACTAGGTTTACCATCTAAGTATGACTAGGATATCATTTATGGATTTTGATTTGCCAGTTGTGTCTAAATTGCCAATACAGTCCAGTTTTATTCCTGTCCCAATACTTTTTGTATCTAGAAAGCAAACTAGCAGATAAAGAAGATAATTGTGAGTAGTCATTAATTTGTAGCCTGGAAGAGGCTTGTGGAGTAGGAAAGCTTTCTTAATGTTTGAGGCTTTCTTAATGGTGTAACCCTGCACTTATAAAGCATCACATGGATACACTTAATCCTAATTCAATATAATTAATCATAGACAATGTAATTTCTAACCAAGCTTTATTTTTGGTTACTCGTTTAGTTCATTACATCTAGTTTTCAAGGGCATACACATACTCTATACACTGAACAGAATGTGCTTCAAGTAAAAAATGTACAACAATGAAAATCGTATCCAACAAATAGAGTATCTGTAGTTTTTTTTTTTTTTTAATAAGAGTTTGTTTCACATTTTTTTCTATATTATATTACTTTTCAAAAGGTTCAGGTGTACATTGGCAAATATAAGTTATTTATGTATTTATTTATTTATTTTTGTATTTATACAGCGTCCATTGTGATGTTTGCCCTTGGTAACATAAAAGAGACAGGGGCTTTGAATTCCTGTCATTTATACTGACAAATATTTCCTTTCAATCTGTATTATTAGCATTTGACAGAGACAACCGCTTCCAGACACGTTATATAAAATGTACATACAGTAGGAGATTTCATAGCATTTTTTAATATGCCAATTGATGGAAAGTCAAGTGCCAGTGTTGCAAACTGAAAGAAAACACTAATCGATGATGATATGGATGTTAAAGCCTCAGTTTTTGGATGTTGAGGGCAAACACCAAACTGCTATATACTTATTGTTCTAAAAAAAAAGTTCTAGATTGATTACATGCCAGACAAGTGATGCATACTCTTTATGTGTTTACTAAAAGAACAAGCTCAAAAAAGGCACAACCTCTAAATAGTTGTAGCTCTAAATATGACAAGATTAGTAAACATGTAAACAAGGTTGGGGAACACAATATGTCATAATTGAACATGTGTTGTACTGTCAAAGAGATATGATCAAATCAATATAAATGTTTTAGCTTTAAGATCCAGCTATTTGACTGCTTTCCAGTTATGTACATAGTAACCAATGCTTTTTACCAGCTTCACTAGCAGCTACTGTAGTGAATTCATGCTCAATGTAGAATTTCTAATTTTATAATGAACTAGACCAGTGGTTCCCAACCTTTTTCAATGTAGGAACCACCTTGCTGTTTGGATTATTCCCACTGACTACTTGCCATGCATTTTTTTTGAACAATAAATATTTATCTGTAAGGCTTAAATACATTTTCACAAGGACTACATTCTTCAAATAAGAATTAAATCCGCAAAAGGAAAAAAAAAAAAAACAGGATACTGTGTTTTTGGGAAAATCAGTTAAATGTGATAAATATTACATCTGGGACAGCAACTTAAGGTAAACAATGTTCACAGGCCATCTGGTGAAAACTGCAGGCAAAAAATAGACTAGAAACATATGGAAAAGCAGATTTTTCTCTTCCCTCCAGCAGTATGGGATGGCAAATATCAGGATGGGATCTGTCCACGCTTCACTGTGCAGTGCTTTGCAGCACCACCTGGTTCTCCTTGCTCAGCCACCAAATACGAACAGCACTGACACTGCACCCTATCCCCAGGGCAAACTCCATAGACACATTTGACTTCCAAACATAAGAACATAAGAACATAAGAAAGTTTATAAACGAGAGGAGGCCATTCGGCCCATCTTGCTCGTTTGGTTGTTAGTAGCTTATTGATCCCAAAATCTCATCAAGCAGCTTCTTGAAGGATCCCAGGGTGTCAGCTTCAATAACATTACTGGGGAGTTGATTCCAGACCCTCACAATTCTCTGTGTAAAAAAGTGTCTCCTATTTTCTGTTCTGAATGCCCCTTTTTCTAAACTCCATTTGTGACCCCTGGTCCTTGTTTCTTTTTTCAGGCTGAAAAAGTCCCTTGGGTCGACACTGTCAATACCTTTTAGAATTTTGAATGCTTGAATTAGGTCGCCACGTAGTCTTCTTTGTTCAAGACTGAACAGATTCAATTCTTTTAGCCTGTCTGCATATGACATGCCTTTTAAGCCCGGAATAATTCTGGTAGCTCTTCTTTGCACTCTTTCTAAAGCAGCAATATCCTTTTTGTAGCGAGGTGACCAGAACTGCACACAATATTCAAGATGAGGTCTTACTAGTGCATTGTACAGTTTTAACATTACTTCCCTTGATTTAAATTCAACACTTTTCACAATGTATCCGAGCATCTTGTTAGCCTTTTTTATAGCTTCCCCACATTGTCTAGATGAAGACATTTATGAGTCAACAAAAACTCCTAGGTCTTTTTCATAGATTCCTTCTCCAATTTCAGTATCTCCCATATGATATTTATAATGTACATTTTTATTTCCTGCGTGCAGTACCTTACACTTTTCTCTATTAAATGTCATTTGCCATGTGTCTGCCCAGTTCTGAATCTTGTCTAGATCATTTTGAATGACCTTTGCTGCTACAACAGTGTTTGCCACTCCTCCTACTTTTGTGTCGTCTGCAAATTTAACAAGTTTGCTTACTATACCAGAATCTAAATCATTAATGTAGATTAGGAATAGCAGAGGACCTAATACTGATCCCTGTGGTACACCACTGGTTACCACACTCCATTCTGAGGTTTTTCCTCTAATCAGTACTTTCTGTTTTCTACATGTTAACCACTCCCTAATCCATGTACATGCGTTTCCTTGAATCCCAACTGCGTTCAGTTTGAGAATTAATCTTTTGTGCGGGACTTTGTCAAAAGCTTTCTGGAAATCTAAATAAACCATGTCATATGCTTTGCAATTATCCATTATGGATGTTGCATCCTCAAAAAAATCAAGCAAGTTAGTTAGACACGATCTCCCTTTCCTAAAACCATGTTGACTGTCTCCCAGGACCCTGTTACCATATAGGTAATTTTCCATTTTGGATCTTATTATAGTTTCCATAAGTTTGCATATAATAGAAGTCAGGCTTACTGGTCTGTAGTTACCTGGTTCAGTTTTGTTTCCCTTTTTGTGGATCGGTATTACGTTTGCAATTTTCCAGTCTGTCGGTACCACCCCTGTGTCAAGAGACTGCTGCATGATCTTGGTTAGCGGTTTGTAAATTACTTCTTTCATTTCTTTGAGTACTACTGGGAGGATCTCATCCGGCCCAGGGGATTTGTTTATTTTAAGAGCTCCTAGTCCCTTTAACACTTCTGCCTCAGTTATGCTAAAGTTATTTAAAACTGGATAGGAACTGGATGACATGTGGGGCATGTTGTCAGTATCTTCCTTTGTAAAAACTTGTGAAAAGTAATCATTTAATATATTTGCTATTTTTTTTTCTTCCTCTACGATTTTGCCATTTGTATCTCTTAAACATTTAATCTCCTCTTTGAATGTTCTCTTGCTGTTGTAATATTGGAAAAACATTTTGGAATTGGTTTTAGCTCCCTTAACAATGTTCATTTCTATTTCTCTCTTGGCCTTTCTAACTTCCTTTTTGACTTGCGTTTGCAGTTCTGTGTACTCTTTCTGCGTACTTTCTTTTTGGTCCTTTTTTAATGCTCTGTAAAGTGTCCTTTTTTCGCTGAATATTTTTTTTAATTGATCTATTAAACCATTTTGGCAATTTAGTTTTACATTTAGATTTGTCTACTTTAGGGATATAATTGTTTTGCGCCTCTAGTACTACATTTTTGAAGAACAACCATCCTTCTTCTGTGGGTGTTTTCTCTATTTTACTCCAATCTACTTCTGTTAGTCTCTTTTTCATACCTTCATAGTTCATCACCTTCATTAGCTTTTCTAAAATTGTAAACCTTAGCTTTAGTCTTTACTTTTGAGGATTTAAAAAACACTTCAAATGAGACCATGTTGTGGTCTGAGTTTGCCAGTGGTTCTCTGACCTCTGTTTTAGTTATTCTATCTTCGTTATTTGAAAAGACTAAATCAAGGCATGCCTCCCCTCTAGTGGGTGCCTTCACAAATTGTGTTAGGAAGCAGTCATTTGTCATTTCCACCATTTCTATTTCATCCTTCGCGCTACCCACCGGGTTTTCCCATTTTATTTTGGGGAAGTTGAAATCCCCCATTAGTATGGCTTCTCCTTTGCTACACACATTTCTAATGTCATTGTATAACAGATTATTGTGCTCACCGTCTGAATCTGGCGGTCTATAGCATGCTCCTATTATTATGCCTTTTGAATTTTTGTCTGTTATTCTGACCCATATTGATTCGGTTTTATTTTCTTTGTCCAGGTTTAACACCTGGGCTTCAAGACTGTTTCTTATGTATAGCGCTACCCCTCCTCCTCTTCTGTCCTGCCTGTCTTTCCTATACAGTGTATACCCACAAATATTATATTCGTCCCCATCACTCTCAGATAACCACGTTTCTGTAACACCTATCACATCATAGTTACCTGTTAGTGCAGTAGCTTCAAGTTCTAGAATTTTGTTTCTGATACTTCTAGCATTTAGACAAATACATTTAATGGTTGTCTTACCTGAGTTGTTGTTCTTGTTTTGATGCGGTCTCCCTTCTGTTTTTTTGTTGATTTCTCCCCCCTTCCTTTCTAGTTTAAATGCTTCCGAACCTGCTCGAGGATCTTTTCTCCAAGTAGACTAGTTCCCTTGTTATTTAAATGCAGTCCATCCCGTCTATACAGATAGTCCTCGTTGTAGAATGTGGTCCAATGATCAAGATAGGTGAAGCCTTCCCGTGTGCACCACGTCTTCAGCCATTCGTTTTGATTAATTATTTCCAGCTGTCCATATGGTCCTTTGCAAGGTGCGGGTAGTATACCAGAAAATACCACAGTTTTGGTTTTCTCTTTTAATTTCCTTCCTAGCTCTCTGAATTTGTTTTGCAGGGATTTTGGTCTGTCTCTTCCAATGTTGTTTGTACCGATGTGGACGACTACTACCGGGTTGTCTCCTGTTCGTTCCAGGAGCCTGTCCACGTTCTCAGTGATGTGCTTGACCGAGGCTCCCGGAAGGCAGCACACTGTTGTAGTAAGGGGGTCCAAACTGCGAATTGAACTTGCTGTGTTTCTCAATATGGAGTCCCCAACAATCATGACCTCCCTTCTTTTTGCTGTCTTGTCACCACTGTCAATAGGGTCCTGGATGTTGTTCCTTTCATTCTCTTGTTGTTGGTTCTGCTCATCAAAATTCTGAAGTGACTCAAATCTGTTGGTTGTTTTGATTTCTGGTGGTTGTGTTTGACGAAGTTTCTTTTTTTCCCTGCTTCTGCCTACCTGAACCCAGCTGTTCTGACCTTCTATCTCCCTGGTGGCTTTCAGTCTGTTAGGGGTGATGCAGACTTCCATGAATTGTGGGTGTGCCAGTTCCTCAAGATCCTGTTGCTGTCTCACTTCTTCCAGCTCCATTTCTAGCATACTTACTAGTTTATGCAAATCCTGGATCGCGCGGCACTTTACGCACACTTGGTTTAGCTCCGCTGGGTTTTCTTGGATTTCCCACATCAAGCAGGTGTCACAGATTACTGGCTTGAAGACCATGTTGAGGTTTTTTTTTTTTAAGTATAGTTTCTTCTGCAGCTGTCAACCTGCTTTCAAACTGCTTCGAAACTGCTCTGTACTTTTCCACGCCTGTACTTCTCCCACTCGCTGTCGCTGGGAGGACTGCCTTTCACACAAGTAGAGAAGAACGATTTGTTCTAAGTCCCATCTATAATTAAAACACGCGCACTGGGTCTACCTAATGAATACAAGAGTCATCACATAATTAGCCCCATAGATCTCACTTAACTAAAAGTTTTTTTTTGTTTTATTATTTGAATAATAGGTTTGAAATTTAACCCTACAATCTTCCCCCGTCCTCTATAGAAAATACAACAGTAACTTCACAAAATGCATACATATTCCAAAATTAGAAAAACAAAAAAAAGTGGACGAACACAAAGACAAGTATCACGCGGTGCTTCCAGTGCACAATAGCAATTGTTATTTTACATTATTTACTCTCTCTCTCTCTCTCTCTCTCTCTCTCTCTCTCTCTCTCTCTCTGAGGATTGTGGGAGGGACTGCTGCAAGCAAGGTTTGTGAGAGCGGTAGTGGTGAGCTGTGTGACAACGGTAGTGGTGAGCGGTGTGAGAGCGGTAGTGGTGAGCGGTGTGAGAGCGGTAGTGGTGAGCTGTGTGAGAGCGTTAGTGCTGAGCTGTGTGAGAGCGGTAGTGGTGAGCTGTGTGAGAGCAGTAGTGGTGAGCTGTGTGAGAGTGGTAGTGGTGAGAGGTAGTGGTGAGCGGTAGTGGTGAGCTGTGTGAGAGCGGTAGTGGTGAGCTGTGTGAGAGTGGTAGTGGTGAGCGGTAGTGGTTGAGCGGTAGTGGTGAGCTGTGTGAGAGCGGTAGTGCTGAGCTGTGTGAGAGTGGTAGTGGTGAGAGGTAGTGGTGAGCGGTAGTGGTAAGCTGTGTGAGAGTGGTAGTGGCATTTTTTTAGCCAATGTAGCCCAAAGATGGGCTCCCACTTCGGTGGGTTTGAGAAGCTTACTAGGCCCCATGGTTTTAAAGTTTTTTTCTGAAAATAATGATTCTGTTGAAGATGTGCTGCTTGCCGTGGGGTGGGTGGTTGGTTTTGAAAAGATCAAATCTGCCTCATGGATGAACAAAGCTATAGTCGTTTTCCTTAACCAAGAAAATCTGGTTAACAAAATTGTGGAAGAGGGATTTATGTTGAATGATTCTTTGGTAACTGTAACACCGTTCTCTACGCCTCTTACCAAAGTAATATTGTCAAATATTCCCCGTTTTATTAATAATTCACTGATCGAAAGAGAGCTTTCAAGATACGGCAAAATAATGTCACCGATCAAAATGATTCCGCTTGGATGTAAAAACCCTGAAACTAAGCACGTTGTGTCTTTTAGGAGACAAGTATTTGTATTGCTTGATAACCCGGATAAAACTTTAAATGTGGCTTGGCGTTGTAATATCGAGGGCAGGGATTATGTTGTTTTTGCCAGCACGGAGGTTTTTAAATGTTTTTCTTGCAGGGAACAGGGTCATCTTAAACGGACCTGCTCCAAACTACAAACTGAAGCAGGGACATGTAGTAGTGGAGGTGACGGGGAGGCGGCCGGGGTGGTTTAGAGAGATGAGGTGGAGGAGCCGCCGAGACCTGAGCCGCAGCCCCAGAGGAAGAGAGCCGAGGAGCCGGATACCAGCTTGGCTGCAGCCGAACCGGGGGATGCAGCGCCGGCCGACGCAGACAAGGACAGTGTGTACAATGCAGTTGTAAAAAAAAGAAAACTTAAAAAAAGAACATCTGCTGTTGGCAAACCGACGACAGGCGAGGAGGAGTCTGTGTGGGAGCCCTTTATGGTCTCTCACAACAGCAGTGTATGGTCTCAACCCTCCACTGTGGTGGAGCTGAGCATCGGGTCTGAAGGACAGGAGAAACCTTGTGTCTGAGGACCCGGTGCTGGAAGGGAGCAGTGCTGGTGGGGGATAGCCTCGTGGCTCAGGTAGGCCCTGTTGGCGTTCCCCACCCTGATGAGACTCCTCAGCCTGCGGGGTCGGTAGAGGAGATGACGGTGGCTGATGGAGATTCTGTGGGTGAGGAGGAGGACGGATCAGCAGGATCGGACGAGGATGGATGGGAGGACGGGCTCTCCGATACCTACAGGGGAAACTGTATTCATTGAACGAGATCAGCAATTTTCTTGAAAGTACAAAAGGTAAGAGTAGAGTAGACATTAAAGCCTTCTTCCCAGACCAGAAACTTTTCTTGTGTTCTGCAGATTTAATATTAAGGAAATCGTCTATGAATGAGTTTGACCAGAAAAAAAAGGTTCAGACTTAAAAAAATATGTCAGCTCAGTTCGGAAAACGATAGCCGCATATAAACATTTATAATGGCTAGTTTTATTAAGAAAACTTTTATTTTAACATGTTTGTTATTTTTTAATAATCTATTTTTATCTATGGAGAAAATTATTTTAGGCTCTTTTAACGTGAACAGGTGCTGGGATTTTAATAAAAGAGCACAATTATTTGATTTTTTAAACAGCAAGCGTTCAAACGTGATTTTATTGCAGGAGATACACTCAGACAGCAGTAATCAGTCTCACTGGCAGTCTGAGTGGAGGGGTGACTGTATTTTAAGCCATGGTTCTAATTTTAGTGCTGGGGTTGCTGTTTTATTTTCTCCAGGATTTGGGGTGGAGATTTTATCTATTGAGGAGATTGTTCAAGGTCAACATTTAAAAGTACAGATAAAACACGCTGAGATTTTTATTGATTTTATTAATATTTATGCACCAAATGTTGGGGAGAAGGAGATTTTATTTTCTAAAAAGCTCAGTCAGGTACTCAGGGGTTGCATTACGGACAATTTCCTCACGGTGGGGGGAGATTTTAATTGTACTACTGATTTTAATAAAGATAGAAACCACAGGGAACCCCATCCCCAATCTATCAGGGAGCTGGCCACTATATTAAATACTTTTGACCTGGTTGACATTTGGAGGATTTTTCATCCCACAAGTAGACAATATACATGGATCAAATGTAATCAAAACCAGCTGTCAGGGACACGCCTGAATAGGTTCTATACTCCACAACAGCATATTAACACATTCACTAAAAGTAGTATAGCACCCAGTAGCTTTTCTAATCATCATTTTGTTTCCGTCACTGTTTCACTACCAACCAAATCACATTCAAAATCATATTGGCACTTTAACAACAATCTGCTACAGGAGAAAAATTTCACTAATTATTTTAAATTGTTTTGGAAAAAATGGCAGAAAGAAAAAAATAATTTTAGTAGTTTAAGACAGTGGTGGGATATAGAGAAAATTCTACTTTTCTGTCAACAATACACACAAAATGTCACCAGGTCAGTGGATGCAGTGATCAGTGAGCTGGAGAGAGAGATTGTTGAGTTTGAGAGCCAGTTGGCCAGCGAGAGCGATGAGGGGGTGTATCGGGGCCTGCAGGAGAGGAGGCAGCTCCTGGGCAGCCTGCTGGAGAAGAAAGTGAAGGACTCTCTGCTCAGAGCCCGCTTTACTAAACTTAAAGATATGGACGCCCCCACAGCCTTCTTCGGCCTGGAGAGAAAGACAGCGGAGCTCAAGACAATGTGCTGTCTGAGGCTGCCCTGGGGGAGAGAGGTCTCCAGCCCTGCAAACCTCTACAAGGCTGAGGGCTGCGACCCGGGAGAGATGGAGCCTCTTCTCCAGGGTCTCCCCATCCTGGACAAGGAGGAGAGCAGCGGAATGGACACTCTGCTGGTATTCCCAGAGCTCACTGCGGCCGTGGCGCAGCTCTCCAAAGGGAAGGCTCCTGGTCTGGATGGACTGCCTGCAGAATTCTATAAAAAGTTCTGGATCTGTGTTGGTGAGGATCTGTACCACATCTTGCAGGAATGTGTTCGGGATGGGGAGCTGCCGCTGAGCTGCCGCAGGGCAGTAATAACACTGCTACCCAAGAAAGGAGACCTCTGTGACATCAAGAACTGGTGCCCTGTGTCCTTACTGTTCTTCGATTACAAACTGCTTTCCAAGGCTCTCGCTAATCGCCTAAAGACCAACATTGGATCAGTGGTGCACAAGGACCAGTCGTACTGTGTGCCCGAGATATAGTGTTTGATAATTTGTTTTTATTAAGATATATTTTTAATGTATCCAAAGTCTATAATGTTGATTTTGATTTAATTTCGCTTGATCAGGAAAAATCTTTTGATAGAGTTGACCATGAGTGTCTATTTCGTGTTTTAGAAGCTTTTGGTTTTGGCCCTGTTTTTACTTTACTTACTCCTTTATCACAATGTTTTTGGTGTTGCGTAGATTAATAACGGTCTGACTGTCCCCTTCCCTGTGCAGAGGGCGATACGGGGGGGGGGGGGGGGGGGGGGGCTGCTCCCTCTCAGGGATGCTCTATGCCCTCTCTATAGAGCCCCTACTACACCAGCTGAGGTGGAAACTGCCTGGACTGACAGTACCAGCTGCGCTCAATGCAACCCCTATCAAGTTCTCCACATATGCTGACGATCTCAGCATGCTTGTCACAACTGACCAAGACGTCGCTGTGCTGGAGTCATGCATTAGGGTGGGCTGGGAGGGTACCATTACTGCCTTCAGTTTTAAGCTGGAACAAAATTGGAGTCAAACTTTTAGGTATTTATTTTGGGAATGAACAGTTCATGCAGCAGAATTGGGAGGGGATGCTGGACAGGGTGAAGGGGAGGCTGCAGAGCTGGCAGTGGCTCCTCTCTCGGCTCTCCTTCAAGGGTAGGGTCCTCATCATTAACAATCTTGTCACCTCCATGCTTTGGCATAAGCTGGTGTGCCTGGATCCTCCCCTGGTTTTGTTAAATGAGATACAGAGATGCCTGGTGCAGTTTTTTTGGAGTGGGCATCACTGGCTCCACCCAGCTGTTTTGTATCTCCCTCGTGAGAAGGGAGGGCAGGGGCTCATTGATATCCCTAGCAGGATGGCAGAGTTTAGGCTGTAGGCTGCCCAGAGGCTGTTGTACACCTCACAGCTGAGCTGGAGAGTTCTGGCATTTTGTTTATTGCAAAAGGCAGGGAAGCTGGGTTTTGACAGACATTTGTTTTTAATATCTCCTGATTGTTTTAGTGATGCAGGGTTGGAGGGTTTTTATAAGAATCTGTTAAATGGTTGAAGACTTTTAAAGATCACAAGGTCAGAAGAATCACAGAGCACACAGTGGGTTTTTGAAGAGCTTCAGTTTTTTTAACCACATTTTTAAATGTGAGGTTTTTAGCTCTGCTTTTTTATCCACTTTGTTTCTTAAAGCTGGTTTTACTAAACAGGGGCATTTGATTGATTTTAACCTTTTTAGTTGGAAAGCCAGCAGGGTTTTAACCCCTGCACTGAATATTAGATGAGAGCGTTTCCTGGAGAAGGTTCTGAGTGATCTCCAGGCATCCTTCTGTCCAGCACTCTCCCAGTTTCTGAGCAGGTTTCTAGAGGAGCATGTGGCCCCAGAGCAGGAAGCCCTGTTCCTCGCAGTGCTGGTTTCCCCTTCAGTGACAGTGGAGGTGGAGGATGAAGAGCAGGTTGGAAAGCTGCTGTCACTTAGGAAGGTGGCTTTTCACACAATTGAGAAATAGACTTTATGAAATCTGTGTGAAAACCAGACATTTTAATAAGTTGAAAGACTTGGTGGACACTAAGTGGAGGGTTCACCTTGGTGTCCCTGTTGATAAAGTTCCTGTCTGGAGGGTGCTGTATAAGCTTCCCTTGCCTAAGTTCTCCGGAGACCTGCAGTGGAGAGTGCTGCATGGCATTATAGCCGGGAGTCAGTTTTGAGAGACGCTGGTGCATTGGGGAGGGGTGGGGAGTCGTGGGTGAGGAGGGGCAGTTCTGAGAGACACTGGTGCATTGGGGAGGGGGTGCGTACAGTGAGCGAGGAGGGGCAGTTTTGAGAGATGCTGGTGCATTGGGGAGGGGTGGGGTGTCGTAGGTGAGGAGGGGCAGTTTTGAGAGATGTTGGTGCATTGGGGAGGGAGAGGGGGCAGCTTGTTCTGCTCATGGGAGAAACACTCAGAGACTGAGATCCCATTGAACTGGATTTTTTTTTAAATGGAATGAGAAATGTTGGATCGTTTTGTGTTTTGCACCAGTGTATTGTTTTTGTTGCTGTTGTTTTGTTTTGGCTTCTTTTTTTAAAGAATGGCTTTATTTAGTTTTTATTTTGTATTCTATTTTATAGAATAAAGGGATTTTAAAAGTCAAAGTCTCTCTCTCTCTCAAACACACAACCCTGAGTGAGTGAAACGTGCATATATATATATATATATATATATATATATATATATATATATATATATATATATATATATATATATATATATATATATATATATTCTGTTTGTTGTGCCGGGATTCAATTCCAACACGTGAACAAATTTGCGCAACCCCATGCTCACATACTATTAAATACTTTAAATGCACGTGAAGTGCAATACCCCAACATTAACACAAACATGCAACATAAAACACAAAAAGACACACTGGGGCGGGGGGTGGGGTACATTGCCACACATACGGAATTCCATTTGCACTAGTCACTATATGTCACTTGTCTATGATTGTACCCACTCACTTTTTATTGAGACTAGTTGGAAGAAAGTTACCTTTATGGATTCAATCCTTGTTTTTACTGTTGATACAAAAGACCTTGAAGAGGACCTTGACCGCAGATCATATGAAAAACATACAGTGGCTTGCGAAAGTATTGACCCCCTGTAACAAAGTGCCCGCCCCTGTGTATATTATCTGTTATGTGTTGCGTGTGGTGTGTTTAAATGTTGGTGTATAGACATTGGTACACGGGATATAAACGGGTCTGTGTAACACGAGTGTTTAAAAATGTATATGTGTATTTAGGCACGAGGATTGCACAGCACTTCACGTGCAAGTAAAATGTAGTAATATGTGAGCACGGGGAATTGCACTTTATTAATTCACGTGCTGGGATTCAAGTGAATAATTAATTGGTAATTGAATCCCAGCACAATAGTATATATAGATGCACGTTGTCACATACTGGTTGTTGGGTGTTCGGTGAGCGGAGAACGGGATTGGAGACGGAGGAAATTAGTAGTAGTAGTCTGTTTTCGTTTGTCTATTTATTTTGGCGTAGAGTGCCGTGTCCTGTGTTTTTCGTGTTTGTGTAAACCTTTTATTTTGTAATAAACCGGCGCCAACAGGCGTCTTCATCATTTCATTTCATCCGTCCTGTGTTTTGTATATTTCATTACCTTTCCTGGTTCTGACGCCGCCCACTTCGGCCGTCTCTGTGACACGTGGTGTCCTGCGTGGGATAACAGCGCCTCCAAGCGTCAGACCAGGAGAGGTGTTTTGTCAAAAAAAAAAAAAAAACCACAGCAACAACAACAAAAAAAAAAATAAAACATGGAAGGCTGGGACTGGAGAGATGGCTGCCAGGACCTGGAGGAGTTCCTCGGTGGTCTGGAGGACCAGGGCTGGTGCCTTGCCTGTGGGGAGTTTGGGCACCCGGTGGTGCGCTGCCCCTACCAGGAAGGAGAGGAGGAACTGCCGCAGGAGAGGAAGGTGAGGAGGTGGCAGAGAAGGGGAAAGGGGAAGAGGAAGGCAGAGGTCCCACCGCTGTCTCCACAGCCGCACCAGTCTCCTGCAAGGGAGGGAGAGCCGCACCAGTCCCCTGTATCAAGGGGAGACTACACACCGCTCCCACCTCCACCACCAGGAGACTACACGCCGCTCCCACCTCCACCGGCAGGCGCAGAGCAGCAGGAGCTGCCTCTGCCTCCGCCACCTCCACCGGCAGGGGGAGAGCAGCAGGAGCTGCCTCTGCCTCCGCCACCTCCACCGGCAGGGGGAGAGCAGCAGGAGCTGCCTCTGCCTCCGCCACCTCCACCGGCAGGGGGAGAGCAGCAGGAGCTGCCTCTGCCTCCGCCACCTCCACCGGCAGGGGGAGAGCAGCAGGAGCTGCCTCTGCCTCCGCCACCTCCACCGGCAGGGGGAGAGCAGCAGGAGCTGCCTCTGCCTCCGCCACCTCCACCGGCAGGGGGAGAGCAGCAGGAGCTGCCTCTGCCTCCGCCACCTCCACCGGCAGGGGGAGAGCAGCAGGAGCTGCCTCTGCCTCCGCCACCTCCACCGGCAGGGGGAGCGCAGCAGGAGCTGCCTCTGCCTCCGCCACCTCCACCGGCAGGGGGAGAGCAGCAGGAGCTGCCTCTGCCTCCGCCACCTCCACCGGCAGGGGGAGAGCAGCAGGAGCTGCCTCTGCCTCCGCCACCTCCACCGGCAGGAGCAGAGCAGCAGGAGCTGCCTCTGCCTCCGCCACCTCCACCGGCAGGGGGCAGAGCAGCAGGAGCTGCCTCTGCCTCCGCCACCTCCACCGGCAGGCGCAGAGCAGCAGGAGCTGCCTCTGCCTCCGCCACCTCCACCGGCAGGCGCAGAGCAGCAGGAGCTGCCTCTGCCTCCGCCACCTCCACCGGCAGGGGGAGAGCAGCAGGAGCTGCCTCTGCCTCCGCCACCTCCACCGGCAGGGGGAGAGCAGCAGGAGCTGCCTCTGCCTCCGCCACCAGCAGAGGGTGAATGCCTGCTGGGTCCCTGTCCACCAGCAGAGGGTGAATGCCTGCTGGTATCACTTCCCCCACCAGCAGAGGGTGAATGCCTGCTGGTATCACTTCCCCCACCAGCAGAGGGTGAATGCCTGCTGGTATCACTTCCCCCACCATCACGAGGAGAGGAGCTGGAGCTTCCTCTGCCTCCACCTCCATCAGGGGGAGAGGAGCAGGAGCTGCCTCTCCCTTCACCAGAAGGGCCAGGACTAGATGCTGGCGGTCCTCAGCAGCCCTTGCATAGGCTGCTGAGGGAAGCACGGGGAAGAACCTCCCGGCTGCAGTGGCCGAAAAGAGGGCCAACACCCGCACCCCAGCTTGTCCTGACTGCCAGCCTCGCTTCGCCCAAGGATGCCTGCCTCGCTTCGCCCAAGGATGCCAGCCTCGCTTCGCCCAAGGATGCCAGCCTCGCTTCGCCCAAGGATGCCAGCCTCGCTTCGCCCAAGGATGCCAGCCTCGCTTCGCCCAAGGATGCCAGCCTCGCTTCGCCCAAGGATGCCTCTGCATCGCCTGGGGTTGCCCGCCGCTCTGCATCGCCCTGGGGTTGCCCGCCGCTCTGCATCGCCTGGGGTTGCCCGCCGCTCTGCATCGCCTGGGGTTGCCCGCCGCTCTGCATCGCCTGGGGTTGCCCGCCGCTCTGCATCGCCTGGGGTTGCCCGCCGCTCTGCATCGCCTGGGGTTGCCCGCCGCTCTGCATCGCCTGGGGTTGCCCGCCGCTCTGCATCGCCTGGGGTTGCCCGCCGCTCCGCATCACAGCCGGAAGTACTGTGGCCGGAACCCCACGAAGGGGAGCTGCCGGCCATGAAGAAGGGGGAGGAGGTCTGGAGACCGCCAACCCCAGCAGCAGTTTCGCTGCCGGAGGAGGGGGAGGAGGTCTGGAGACCGCCAACCCCAGCAGCAGTTTCGCTGCCGGAGAAGGGGGAGGAGGTCTGGAGACCGCCAACCCCAGCAGCAGTTTCTCCGCCGGAGATCGTGGGGGAGGTCCGGAGACCTGCTCCCTCTGCAGTTTCTTCCCTGCAGGAAGAACGGTGGTTGAAGCCCCACCAAGGGGAGCTGCCGGCGCCGAAGGAGGGGGAAGGTCAGGAGACCACACCCCAAGCAGCCTTTCCGCTGCTAGGACTACCCTGGCAGGAGAATGCTACCCTGCTGACAGCATTACGACCTGTGGGCCCCTGGAAGCCTCTGGTCCTGGCCAAGGACTTTGGGCGGGACTTTTGGGCTTTTAAGGGGGGAGGTGGCCATTGAGGCCATGTGTGCTTTGCACAGGAGGGGGTATATGTAACAAAGTGCCCGCCCCTGTGTATATTATCTGTTATATGTTGCGTGTGGTGTGTTAAATGTTGGTGTATAGACATTGGTACACGGGATATAAACGGGTCTGTGTAACACAAGTGTTTAAAATGTATATTTGTATTTAGGCACGAGGATTGCACAGCACTTCACGTGCAAGTAAAATGTAATAATATGTGAGCACGGGGAATTGCACTTTATTAATTCACGTGCTGGGATTCAAGTGAATAATTAATTGGTAATTGAATCCCAGCACAATAGTATATATAGATGCACGTTGGCACATACTGGGGTTGGGTGTTCGGTGAGCGGAGAACGGGATTGGAGACGGAGGAAATAAGAAGTAGTAGTCTGTTTTCGTTTGTCTATTTATTTTGGCGTAGAGTGCCGTGTCCTGTGTTTTTCGTGTTTGTTTAAACCTTTTATTTTGTAATAAACCGGCGCCAACAGGCGTCTTCATCACTTCATTTCATCCGTCCTGTGTTTTGTATATTTCATTACCTTTCCTGGTTCTGACGCCGCCCACTTCGGCCGTCTCTGTGACACCCCCCCTTGGCATCTTTCCTATTTTGTTGCCTTACAACCTGGAATTAAAATTGATTTTTTGGGGGTTTGTATCATTTGATTTACACAACATGCCTACCACTTTGAAGATGCAAAATATTTTTTATTGTGAAACAAACAAGAAATAAGACAAAAAAACAGAAAACTTGAGCGTGCATAAGTATTCACCCCCCCCTAAGTCAATACTTTGTAAAGCCACCTTTTGCAGCAATTACAGCTGCAAGTCTCTTGGGGTATGTATCTATAAGCTTGGCACATCTAGCCACTGGGATTTTTGCCCATTCTTCAAGGCAAAACTGCTCCAGCTCCTTCAAGTTGGATGGGTTCTGCTGGTGTACAGCAATCTTTAAGTCATACCACAGATTCTCAATTGGATTGAGGTCTGGGCTTTGACTAGGCCATTCCAAGACATTTAAATGTTTCCCCTTAAACCACTCGAGTGTTGCTTTAGCAGTATGCTTAGGGTCATTGTCCTGCTGGAAGGTGAACCTCTGTCCCAGTCTCAAATCTCTGGAAGACTGAAACAGGTTTCCCTCAAGAATTTCCCTGTATTTAGTGCCATCCATCATTCCTTCAATTCTGACCAGTTTCCCAGTCCCTGCCGATGAAAAACATCCCCACAGCATGATGCTGCCACCACCATGCTTCACTGTGGGGATGGTGTTCTCGGGGTGATGAGAGGTGTTGGGTTTGTGCCAGACATAGCGTTTTCCTTGATGGCCAAAAAGCTCAATTTTAGTCTCATCCGACCAGAGTACCTTCTTCCATATGTTTGGGTAGTCTCCCACATGCCTTTTGGTGAACACCAAACGTGTTTGCTTATTTTTTTCTTTAAGCAATGGCTTTTTTCTGGCCACTCTTCTGTAAAGCCCAGCTCTGTGGAGTGTACGGCTTAAAGTGGTCCTATGGACAGATACTCCAATCTCCACTGTGGAGCTTTGCAGCTCCTTCAGGTTTATCTTTGGTCTCTTTGTTGCCTCTCTGATTAATGCCCTCCTTGCCTGGTCCGTGAGTTTTGGTGGGCGGCCCTCTCTTGCCAGGTTTGTTGTGGTGCCATATTCTTTCCATTTTTTAATAATGGCTTTAATGGTGCTCTGTGGGATGTTCAAAGTTTCAGATATTTTTTTATAACCCAACCCTGACCTGTACTTCTCCACAACTTTGTCCCTGACCTGTTTGGAGAGTTCCTTGGTCTTCATGGTGCCGCTTGCTTGGTGGTGCCCCTTGCTTAGTGGTGTTGCAGGCTCTGGGGCCTTTTAGAACAGGTGTATATATACTGAGATCATGTGACAGATCATGTGACACTTAGATTGCACACAGGTGGACTTTATTTAACTAATTATGTGACTTCTGAAGGTAATTGGTTGCACCAGATCTTATTTAGAGACTTAATAGCAAAGGGGGTGAATACATATACATGTACCACTTTTCTGTTATTTATTTTTTAGAATTTTTTTAAACAAGTTATTTTTTGCATTTCACTTCACCAATTTGGACTATTTTGTGTATGTCCATTACATGAAATCCAAATAAAAATCCATTTTAATTCCAGGTTGTAAGGCAACAAAATAGGAAAAATGCCAAGGGGGGTCAATACTTTCGCAAGCCACTGTATAATAAACACATAAATAACAATTATCTTTCTTATCATCTACACAACTTTCAAGGTGAAAGCATATACTTTAATAAGTTGATAATTTATGGGAATTCCATCAAGGCCATACAAATGGTTTTGTTGCTAGGAAAAGTTCATTCTTCGTCTCTGCTTTGCTGTTTTTACTATGGTAACCGTCAAAAGAATTATTATCAATTCACTCAGATGAACTGAAATCAATGCAAGAAAATGATGGCTAAATTCTTTACTGGTACAGGGGCTATTCAGAGAAACATTTTAATCTCTGTTACAAAGAATCTCAGCTGTGTTTCAAGAACGTACCTCTTTCTGGAGGTTAAGCCTCCATTTACCAATCCTCTGGTACTTCAGTTGAAGGCCTTGTTGGTAAGAGCACAGTAAATCGTTTTTTTTTTTTTTTTTTTTTTATTTCCTTAACTGTTTTTGTCCAACATCATTATAGATTGCTAATTTCTTTCTGGGGATCTTTTGTAGCAAGGCTATATGGATGAAAAAGGATGCACAATAATCTCTCCCTAAAAACCTGGCCTTCAACAAAAATGCATTTTTCTAAGAAAGCTGCAACCCATTACGTGACAGCAATGCTACTTGCTTTTTTTTTTACATTTTAAAGTATGTGTAACAATTCCATTTGAACAAAATGGCACCAGGTAAAGACTTGAAAATTGTGTCCCTGTGTTTTTTTTTTTCTTCATATTGCTTGTCGGTTTAATCTTTAGTTTACTTTGTAAATTAAATCAATTTATTCTGTGAAACATGCAATTATTATCCATTTGTTCTTACTCATTTGTTGCCAATTCAAATAAAAAGCTTTACAGATGCCAGTAACATGGTCATTACCTTTAGGTTTACAGTAGCACTGACAAATGTGCACAATAACAGTCTGAAATAATCAGTTTGCAGCCTCTAGTTAGGATTCTTTACAAACATTTCACTAAAACATTACATGAGAAAGAACAGAATAAAATGTAGACCCAATTGGTGATTTCAAAGAGAATAAATGATGGGAAGCTAAATCTTTGAGCTTAAAAAAAAACCCCAGAAACATATTATCAAATAGATAATACTGCACATGCTTATTTGTGCCTGTACAAACTCTACAATGCTACAATGCTCTATAACGTTATGGATGTAACCCTGCTTCCCTGAAAGAGAAGACGACCACCAACAATACTTTTGGGATATGCCTGCCACAGGTAAGGTATTTACTGAGCATTTTACATCAGAGCTGCCAGGGAGTGACATCCTCGGTTCCGTCTTCCGAGGGAACAAGTAGTCACTCCACAGAGCCCGCTTCCTCTTTTGCATCGAACCCGCGAAAGCGACCGATGCGACCTTGTAGTTTGGTGGTCTTCTTCTTCTCTTTCAGGGAACCAGGGCTACATCCATAACCTAAAGTTCCTTTTCAATTCAGAGATGACCACCAACAATACTTTTGATTGAAGTATACCAAATCTGTTGCAAGGGAGCGTGAGTGGAGAGAGCAGACGAGGGACGTCTTATGACTGTAAAACCACAGTTAGCGGTGCGAACGTGCAACCTGTGCCTAATGAAGGCATACAGGGATCTACCACTTTAAGTCAGTAGAACCTGGTGAAAGTATGTGGGGTAGCCCAGCTAGCCGCAGTACATATTTTGGACAATGAGGCTCCTCTAAAGAGGGCCCATGATGTAGCCACTCCTCTGGGAAAAATGTGGGAAAGTGAGATGAACCGTTTACAGTTGCAGCGCATTTATATGCATGGATGTCCAACGGCCTGACCAGGAGCTATGGACTCTTCTGCCGGAGCAGGCTGCTCCCCAACCTAAGTTAGATGCATCGGTTGTCACCACCTGACGGGATATGGTTCGCCCCCATCCTTACACCTTCGCACAGGTTAGAGGCTTGCCTCCAACAGCGCAGGGCTTCCCAACATGTGCGTGACACAGTCAGCTGAAGGTGCTTGTCATATCTGGGGTGCAGCCGGAAGGTACTGAGGCATGCCTGAAACGGGCACATATGGAGTAATCCCAGCTGGATGGCTGATAAGACTGATGCTATCAGACCCAGTAACCTTTAGCACAACATCAGAGTTACTATCAATCCTTGCTGAAACAGGGATAGACAATTCTGTATGGCAGCCACTCTATTGCCTGACAGGTAGGCTCGCATTGCAAGGGAGTCCAGCCAGAGTCCCAAGTAAACTACACTTTGAACAGGTACTAATTGGCTCTTGGCATCACTGAGGATGAGATATCACCATGCTTCTTCCTGCGACTGGGAACAGATCAACCAGTCATCCCTGCGGGTCCTTGCGGGTAAGACCGGCAGTTAGGTGCCACGGAAGCCTGACGGTGATGCCTTAGGTCGATATGCAGGGCGGTGGGGATCAGGACCATCCGATTAATTGTGCGTGCCATTGCTGGTTGCCAGCGTCTCGTTCTATTCTGCACCAGAGCAGAGGAAGGGAGCTTCGAGGCTACCTGCCAAGACACTGTAGTCTAGCAAGGCTGATTTGTCCGCATCAGGGATCCTCCCTTGGGACAGCCAAAGCTGCCTGCGAGCTACTACCAGGTTCCGGCCCTGGTCCTGCCCTTGGAAACCGTAAATCTGGAGCATCATGCCTGATAGTAGGCGCAGCTACAAAGCCGGGTGCACCAAGGATCTGAGGCTCCAAAAGGTGCAGAAGCATGGAGCATCTAAATAATGGAGTGCCGAGGCACTGAGGGTGCCAAAGCACTGACGGCACCATGTGCAATAGACTCTTAGTCCCCAAGTGTTGAAGCACCGAGGGCTTCTGACTCTGGAATGCTGAGGCACTGAGGACACCGAGGCACAGAGGGCATGGGTGCACTGGGGCTCTGAGGCCTGGGGGCACAGCACCGAGGTGTAACAAGCCCTGAGGGTGTCTCAACTATTGAGCACTGGGGCACCAGGGGCGCTGAAGCACAGAGGTTCCACAGGATAAAAGAGCTGCGGTAGGTGAGCGCTGAACTGTGAGCAGACAGCAAAAAAAAAAGAGGGTTTGTTTTTTGTTTTTTAAGGCTCAACGCACCGAGGTAGGCGGGCCGAGACAGCCGGTGAAGTCTACTCAACAACAGGTAGATCCAGGCCCAGGCTGAGGAAGCACATGTTGTCTATATGTTGTTATTTATTTATTTTTTAACTGCAAGAGCAGCAGAAGAAAAAAAAAAACATACACAACAGCCGAGCTGTGGTGGTAGAGCAGTCACCACGCCAGGCGGGTAGACTGAAGAGAGTTTTTTTTTTTTGATGAGCGATGCAGACTGGTGAAAAATGATGAACGAAGCGCAATTGCACAACAATTCACAGAAGCTGAGTTACTGATTTCAGGGAAGTGGCAAGATGACTTCCAGCAATATTTTTTAAAAATAAAGCAGGGAACTCCAGTAAACCTCGAGTGAGAGCTCTTTCATATGGTCTCAATCACAACAGCTGGACACGTTAGTACCTTACCTTACCGTGGTGAGAAGAAAAAGAGGAAGTGAGCTCCATGGAGTGACTCTGCGTTCCCTCGGAAGGCAGGACTATGGACGTCACTCCTTGGAGGGCCCTATCAGCAGCTCTGATATAAAATGCTCAGTGAATACATGACCTGTGGCAGGCATATTCCAATCTTGGTCATCTTCAAATTGAAAGGGAACGTGTCTGCTTGGTGATGCTACTTTCTGGGGGACTGAGCAAAGAGCTCTCCACCAGGGGATGGAGTTCCTGCTGGCCGGGCCACATGCTTTCCTTAGATCTCTGGCTCCCACATGCATGGCAGAGCCCTCTGATCCCAATAGTATGCGATACACTGAAGCGCAGAATGGGATTTAAGGTACTCACAGCTGCGAACATTCTTTGGGGAACCCAGCACTGGAGGTCAGCTCATCTGCTTAATGTCTTTTATAAATGTATCCATGCAGTAGTAATGTAATTGGAGCATTGTTTTTGCTTTGCAATCTGATTCTCAGAGAGGATGCACAGCACTGCCTAGCACTATATTCCACCTTCAATCGACATTGTATTTGCTATTGTATTTGTTTAGTGCCAGCATGGATTTATTTTTTTATATATAATGTATATTATATATATATAATATATATATATATATATATATATATATATATATATATAATATCCTTCCACATAAGCATTCTAAAATGAACATTCTATAAAATATACTCCTCCATAATAACAATATTGCCTTCTCTATAAAATAAAAACACATTTTTGCCATTATGTTACTGATTTAATTCTAATGGCCTGCAAGTATACCAGGTATTTGTATCATATTGGTAGGCTCTAGCCCAGGTTGTGGATGAAGATAGAAAGTTGGCAGATTCTTCAGACATTTCATTATGTATTTCTCTAGAATTGAAGGGGAAGTTTGGATCACTGGGGCGCTCATACATTTAATGATCATATTTTGATATGTTGTAAATAAAACATTACCCTTTAAAATGACTCCTATGCATTTTATTGCACAATCCAGACTTAATGCACTGGAGAAGCTGCTCAACTGGTGCTTCCCACTTTCAGCAGGCGGTTTACAGTAAGAGATGATGTTTTTAGTACAGACACAAGAACTACAAATACTATACCATATTTTAAAATATAAATGACATTGCAACTCAGTCTAAACTTGTTTTTATCTTCTAGTGGTGTCTCAATTAGATTATTCTCATAAATAGAAACAGTTTTAGCTTGCAAATATCGTTCCATCTAACATTTAACGCTGTTCGGTGGATGTGGATTGCAAGTGACCCCGCAATGTAATTGATATTTTTGATATTAACTGATTTTTTTTTATCTCATTTTAGAATTTGTATAAACTGGAGAGCATTTTTTGAAACACTTTTTTTTAATGAGTAGTATATATTTTGAAAAGCTACCAAACAAACATGTTTGATTGTATTATTTTTGCTTTCTTGTAACCAACAATTGTGTCATAACTTGTATTAAAAGTTATCTTAGAAAACTGTCTTGTTGTATTTTTTCTAAACTTGGTTTTATATATAGCTTTAAATATGATCAATTCCAATAAATTTACATATTTTATTTATTCAGCAGATAGACATGATTATCGTGATACTTTACAACCGATAATCAATAACTGAAAATGTAATTATCGTCATTTATTTATTTATTAAGAGGGCAGACACTGAGCAAGAAGCCTGAAAAACATCCAGTTCACAAATTAATTGCACAAAAACTAATTAATTCAAAGATGTCTTTGTCTTAAACTGACAGTGTCCTTGACTGTAGAAAGTATCCCACAAGACAGGGCATCACATCTTTCTTTTATTTGACCATAAAAAAGATCTTGTTATACAGCACACCAGGGGCCGACAATTAAATGCCATGGTGGGCCAAATGAATTATGGGAAGCCGGAGAGTGGGCAACTTACATCCCCAACCAACATCATTCACATCACGGTACAGGGCGCACCATGACAGCCCCCCTGGCGGCAAAATTACAATGCAGTTCGGCTCTTGCTCGTTCCTTGATACAGCCCTGTCATTCCGCGACTTCTGGATTTAGTCCGCGGGCCGCAATTTGCCAACCACTGCCACCCTCCTTGCATCCACTTCCATTTAAATTGGTATAAGGACTTTAGAGGCACTAGGGTGCATTGCCCATCCAATTTCAACATTGCCCCCTCCCCAGAAGTAGCAATGAACAAGTTGAATGCAAAAGAAAGTGTCAATTACCCCTGGTCACACCCTATAAAAGAGAACAAGGGAGTGTTTGAAGGTGGAGAGTGTGGATGGTGTGGTGCGTAATTGGGTAACTGGGTGTTTACTAGTTCTGTCACTGGCCAGCCTTGACTGACAGTCAGGTTACCACAATATTATACAATATTTGTTGCATACGTATGTGCTGCATTTCATTGAGTTGGTTCTGTGACCTCATAAACAAGCCCCCGGACAGAAAACACGGTGCCACCTGATGGTGCAATTCCTAGCACCGGGCCTGCCACTCTCTATCAGTCCCTTTCCATTGTAAACATACTATATATATATCTATATATATCTATATATATATATATATACATATACACACACACAGTGCCTTGCAAAAGTATTCAGACCCCTGACCAATTCTCTCATATTACCGAATTACAAATGGTACAATGAAATTTCGTTCTGTTTGATATTTTATTTTTAAACACTGAAACTCAAAATCAATTATTGTACAGTGTTTTTATGTTGGGAAATATTTTTAAGAAAAATAAAAAACTGAAATATCTTGCTTGCATAAGTACTCAACCCCTGTGCTGTGGAATCTCCCAGTTTGCACCAATGAAAGAAACTGCAGAACAGGGTTAGCAAACATGTCCGTCCACACATTGCACCACTGGGATCTGGGTGTGTCGATAATGTGCACTTTTTTTTTCTAAGATGGTCGGGGATCATTTCGGACTTAGCACTGTACACTTTTTAATTATGGATTTTTTTTTTTTGTAGTACTGTAGTTGTGCTACAGTACCTCCAAACTGTAAATTAAGGATGTTGGAAATGCTGGTTTGTGAATAGTTACATACCAAACTAAATCTTAAATGAATACATAAATAAAGCAAATTATTTATCATCCAATAAATGTGCACTACAAGAATTTAGCGACGGAGTATGCCAGAGAAAAATATCCTTCACTCATCCCAGTCATTATTTTCTTTTACTTTTCATACTTTGATTCCTTCTTTCTGGGTCAGTCCAAACACACACAATTGTTACTTAGGACTACTTTGCTTTTTACAGTGTGTTCAATTGTTCCTGATTGCACCACTAAATAAACCTGATTTCAGCAGGTCTTAACACAGTGTTCAGTTGTCTATTTGGGACTCACTGCAGAATTGCTTTGGCGAATATATTAATGATGAAGCAGCCAACCCTATCTTGCACACTCACAATGATGTTTGGAGGCATGGTGTTTTTGGACATTTTGTTTTCAAAAATGTTCGGTTCCGATCAAGAAAGGACCTCCAGTCTCTGCCAATGTAGGATAGCTTTGACACATGTTGCAGAACATTGTTATCGTTCTCTTTGTACCCAAGCCATGGAAACTCCTCTTTCCACTTAAAATGGAATTTGCTTTGCTATTTCTCCTAATACGAAATCACTGCATCCCCTTTACCGGCAGCCTGTGACAGAGCACAGACTGATGATGTCAAAGGGATACTATTGTTGATCATCGCTTTCCTTTGTTTTTTTGGAAGGGGTGAATCCAAATTGAAAAAGCCTCATGACTAATTATTATTATTTTATTTTTTTACATCTGCGGTTATACTGGGTGAACCGGACAGTTTATACAGATAACGGTGAGAATGTTGTGTTCAGTCAATGTCATGCACCTCTAATCCCATACCCCATCCCACGTATTGAAGACCTCTATGCAACCCTCAGTGGAGGGAAAATATTTACAAAAATTGATCTGAGCAGTGCATATCTGCAACTACCTCTGGATGAAAAATCAAAGGAATACACTACAATTAATACTCACCGTGGATTATTCAGGTACAACTTTCTTTCTTTTGGAATTTCCTCCTCTCCTGCCATCTTTCAACGATGCATGGACAGTCTGTTACAGAACATTTCACATGGATGACATCCTAATTACTGGAGAAACAGAGGAAGAGCACTTGAGAAATTTGGATGACTTCTAAATTACTATGGACGCCTACCTAACCTGTCTACTGTTTTGACACCTCTGCACATTCTTTTGACAAAGAACTATAGATGGTGTTGGGGACCTAAACAAAGGATGGAAGGCTAGCAGTATTTTTTGGAGTGAAGAAAATTCACTCCTACTTGTTCGGCAGATATTTTGAGATCACAAGACATTGCAGACTCTGTTTGGAGAAACCAAAGGCGTGCCAACACAAGCTTCATCAAGAATTCAGAGGTGGGCGCTTACCCTGTCTGCTTATGATTACTCCTTTTCGTACAAGCCAGGCACAGAAATGAATCATGCTGGTGCCATGAGTTGCTTGCCACTACAAGAAAAACCCTCTTTCGTGCCCTCCCCCATGGACTCAGTGCTACTCATGGAACTCCTGTACACCTTACTAGTCACTGTAGAAGAAATTAAACTGTGGCCAGACCGTGATCCAGTGTTATCATGTGTACATCCATTCGTCACAAACAGATGGCCATACTCTGTTGAACCAGATATTCAACCATACTTTGTACATAAGCTAGAATTGAATATTCATGATCGAGTGGTACTTTGGGGGTGTAGAGTTATTGTACCTTCACAGGTTTTACAGATACTGCACCAGTCACAACCTGGCATAATGCAAATGAAAACATTCTCCTGAAGCTATGTATGGTGGCCGTACTTAGGGACATTGAGAGTATGGTTCAAGGATGTGATTCCTGTCAAACAAATGCTATGCACCCTTGGGAGCATCCGAGCCGACCATGGGGACATGTACATATTGACTATGCTGGCCCATTCATGAATAAGATGTTTCTGATACTAATTGATGCATACTCTAACATCTTCTGATGCAACCATCAGAAAACTGAGGATAGTGTTTTCCACACACGGTTTACCGGCCACTTCAGTATCAGATAATAGTTTGTTGGTTATCTGTGCTTGGTTTCAGGAATCCTCGCCATCCAGGATCAAATGGCCTTGCAGAGCGGGCAGTGCAGACTTTCAAGGATAGCATGAGAAAGCAGTGAGGAGGAAGTGTGGACTCGAAAGTCTCCAGGTTTCTCTTTAGATATTGTGTAACGCCACATCAACAACAGGGAAGTCACCTGCCGAGCTCCTTATGGGAAGGAAGTTGAAAACTCACCTGGACATCATGCAGCCAGATGAAACACGGAAAGTCCGCCGTAATCAAGCAAAGCAAAAATCCTGGCATGATGCACACACAAAGGACACGAATTCTGTCTCCGTGTACAGCTTTGTGGCTCTGACCACGCTGGATGAAAGGCACCGTCGTGGAGAAGTATGGTTTTTCGTTTGTCATCAGAGTGACAGATGAACGCACAGTAAGACGCCACGCTGACCATGTCATCAGCTGTGCTGGAAGCACTGCGAAGGTCAGAACATGTACGGAGGGCACCAGATCGCTTAAACCTGTGATCTGATGATAAACAAGAACTCTATTAAATGCTGTTGTGAAACCAGACTTATATAGTTCTTGTAATTTGTTTTTTAAGTCTGCTCTACTTTTCAACACTGAAGTGTTTTTTTTGTTGTTGTTGTTCTACTTCTAGGAGGCATGCCATCCAAGGCAAATGTGTATTGTCAATTGTATTTTCAAGCTTAAAAATGGGGGAATGTGGTATACTTAGCATCAAAGTATTATACTGCTCCAATATTGTTTGTAAAATGTAGACAGTCCCTAAAGTGGTTTGTAATTGTTAGATGGTCCCCAAACAGTAAACAGCAGGAGAACTTAAAATGACTGTTGGCATTTACCCTGGACTCTGAATGAATACGTTACAAATACCGTCTTTGTTTACAAACACGATCATTAAACTATTCTACTGTTTACTTGTTATTATTATCATTGTCATTATTATTTTCTAATCTTTTACCATTACCACTTCATTGAGGGAAGTGCCCTAATCTAAATATAGTAATACACCGTCTAATGGATTTAATCAAATATTTTAAACATAGCTATCAAACAAAAATCACAGAAAATATACACAAAAATACAGATCAAAGAAAAAAAAGTTTTCAGTATGAAACGTGACATACTGTAAAAATGAAAACATTAAAAAGTTAGTATCGGGTATGACCTCCCTGACCATTAGCACAAACCTGGCAACATTAACGCACAGACCTGATCAGCCTCTCGACATTGTTTTCATGAAGTTGTGCAATCCTAGCACAGTGTGGTCTTGCATTGTCCTTCTGGTAAATTCGGATTGGCTTGCAGGAACGGAAAAACCGTTGCCTCAAGGACTTAATGTATCGCTGAGAAGCAAGGTTGCCCTAAAACTGCACCAAAGATGTTCTTGTGTTGAAGGAGATTCATCCCCACATCATAACACTTCTACTGCCTCAGCGGTTAACTTGAACAATGCAACAGTCAGCATAACGCCCACCATGACGTCTCTACACACGTTGTCTTCTGTTAGGTCTGTCATGGGCAAAACGGCATTCATCAGTGAATAAAACACTCCACCACTCACTCTGCCGCCACCTCAGATGTTCTCTGGCCCACAGAAGTTGGTGATTTTGTCTCTCAGCTGTAAACATGTTACCCCTGAATGGCCTCCGAGCATGCAAATCATTTTCATGCAGACGGTGAGCTACAGCCATTCTGCTAGTGCGTGGATTGTGCTGGAATTTCACATGCTGCAAGCCACTGCAGTCTGAAAACGAGTATGCGGATGGATCAGTCGGATATGCCGGTCCTGGGCCGGTGTGGTGACCCTCTGCCTTCCAGGACATGGCCTGTCCCTCTCTCTGGACTAGTCTGCTGATTGTTGAAGCAAAACTCATTCTCTGGGCAACTTATCTCACAGACAGGCTGCCTTCAATCATGCCGATAGCAATCAGGCAAGCTTCATTACTCAAGTGGTGCATGGTTGTATCTTTCGCTGTTCTTGCATTAATTAAAACCATGTCTCAAATACCAAACACTGAGCACCTGCTGTTTTTATGAAATCACATGACTTGAGCTCAGTATTTTGTTATCCCAAGGAACAATACTACTCAAACAATCAACAAACCTATCTGCTCACTATTTAAAATGTAAACAACATTATGTATGTGCCCAATAAGTTACTGATGTAAAACTCATGGTGCATCAGCAGTTTTAATATTTGTGGATGAGAACAGTATTTTTTTTTGTGTGTAAATGCAATCAACTAAAAAAAAGATCAGTATTTTAATGTAAAGACGCACACTCCTGTAGCTATGTATATCATTGTGTGCAAAATAGACAATGGCAACTGAATATGCCAAGTCGACAGCATTACTGAGATTCACAATCCTGCAGTTTTTACATTTATCGCTTAGTTAAGCAATAAATAACAGGAAGAAAAGGTAATTGACAAGTTAAGAATAATTATGAATGCAATGCAGCTCGTACATTATGCGAAAGAAACAACCTGAACGTTAACCCGGTAGATTTTGTTTTAATTTTTATAATTAAAGTTTAATGATGTAGAAATAATTATCATTCAATATTGATCCATTGATCTTGGCTAGCAGAGCATTCAGCTTTCTATTTACCTTTCACGTATGTGAGAATATGGGAGTGTCTACTGAGCTATGCAACCGCATTGGTCATGTAATAAGAGTCTAGTCTGCTTTGCGTTTATACATATGTAAAGGCAGGCCCTGGGCCACATCGAAACAGCGGCCTAAATCTGGGCCGGCCTTGGCTGCCTTTTCTTTTTTGGAGTGTTCACATAAGAAAAAAGGCGGCCCTGGGCGGCCTTAAATCGCAAGTGTGAACAGGGTCTAATAAGCAAATTAATTGCCTTAGGATTTCAGGTATAGTACATAACTTTAAAGTAACATGACACTGGCTGCGAAAGAATGCCTACTAGCTCATTGTCGTTTTTTTTTTTTTTTTTTTTTTTTTTAATACACAAATAAGCTTACTTGACTTGAAAAACATCCTAAGCAAATTCCTGCTCGGTTTGATTGAATGAGTCGTACGCAAGAAGCTTTAATATGAAACTTATACTGAATATTTATTTAAATTAAGAACGACAAGTTTTTATAATGAAAAAAAACAAACATTTTAGCCTACTTCAAGTCAAAACGTGCTTGTTATTTTGAAATACCACTGCTTCAGATTACCAGTGCTTTAAGTCAAAATTGAAAACTTTATTACCTTTCTTAAACAGAATTCTAAACAGTTTTTCTTTCATTTCTATACAAATGAATTGTACTTTGATTTTCTTGTTTTGTCCTGTACAGAACTTTCATATACTTTTTATTTGAAAGGCGCTATATAAATACAGTACTGATTGATAACAGTAACAATATTTTATTTCAAGTTGGTTGAACTTAAATCTGTTCATGGCCCCGTAGCAACATGAACCCACTAACTTCCTTATTTAAAAAATAGTCTGGTTATCTTTTGCCTTTTTTTCAATAAATTAATCAAGAGAATAAAAACAAACTAAATTAACAACCACCCAGCCTACATTTAATAATTTTTTGTAGTCTCCAACAACCTTCCCGGTATCTTCTGTTGTAGTCACACTACTGCTAATGTTAGCAATTATAAAACATGTCGGACTTCTCATGCTTCTGAATGACTTTCTGTTTTTGTATTACATTTTAAACCATCTCAAGGCAAAGCCATAACAAAATATAGAGTAGCATGTATACACTGAGCAAAAGAATTAAAAGTAAAGCATAGTTTGCCTCCCCTGTGCACTACGGGTTAGGTGATCTCAGTCAAGTTACAGTTCAACAGGAGAAGTAAAAAAAAGACACTAATTTCTACCTGAATCATAGGAATGGACCTGGGAAATACTGACAGCTTAGTCTGTATTAAAGTGGTATTGCTTTTCCCTTTCCTGAGTCCAGCATTAATCAGGAGGTTGGGATGAATGGGTGAAGCAGGAATTATCAGAAAATAAACATTGAAATAGTTGCATAATACTGGTTGTACTGCATATTATGATTAAGGCTGCATTTTTTCATGGTTGTCACGGATTTCACGATTTCTGTGAAACTTACCCATTGCCAGTAGTTCCCTGTGAAAATTCCCATTTTGAAAGAAACAAGTGTAAATACATATTTAACACTTATAAATAAATACAGTATTGTTTGCCTTATTGACCCAATACCTGTTACGCTGCATTTAATTTGCTTCCATTAAATGATTACACACTAAAGATTACACATTCCAAAGAGCTACAGGATTTCTTTAAAATGTCTTCAAGGAAAGATACCAGCTGCATCAAAGATCAGAAAAAATGCTGCTTAAGATCGCTCTTGTCCAGTACAAGGGGACATTTCAAGTGTCTGTTGTTATTTTAACATTTAAGAAAACAAAGTAATTATTCAATTTAGCATTTACTGTTTTTCACGTAAGCATTTAAATATTTAGGGACATGTGTTGTATAATAACTCTAGAGAATTATCAAGTAAGAATGCGACAACGCAATTTATTCAGATTACATCAATCCCTGAAGCGACACCCTCCTCCTTTTGCATCAAATGAACTTGAAATTTCACAGAAATGCAACATTTTGGTAATCAGTTTTGACAGGTTCCATTTAAAAATAAACATTTTTTATTAAAAAAAGGTTCAATTTAACCTGAACTATACAAAATTAAGCAATAACTATTCATCTACAATGAACAGCAAAAAAAAAAAAGATAAAACATAGGTTTAAGGAATTTTGACCTATAGGCTTTTTTTTTTTTTTTTTTTTTTTACCAGCAGGACTGATAAAAGCTGATGCATTATTGGTGGTGGTGGGTAATCAACAAAAGTAGTGGCAAGTCTAACAATGTTCACCAGAAATGGTTTATGATTTTCAGGTTAGCACAAATATTAGCAAGAGTGCAACACATTAACACGTAGCATTTTTTTTTTTTTAACTTCAGCAGTTATTTTAAAACACCGCTTTCGAAAACCTATCAAAAATCTATACGAATTGATGTGAAGGTTATATTTTAAACAGTTTCACAGTCTATTTAATATTCAAGTTTTAAAATCAGCAGCTAAATGTTAAGGCATTCAAGCTTAGATTTTATAAGTGAAATGGCAGAAGTTAAAATAAAACACATTTCCCGTTTTGGACACTGCAAGCACTGAATTTACTATTGGAAACAGCCCCAACACAGTCAAATTTAAACAAAATGAACACTCACTAACATCTGAGATAACTTCAGACACACTCAGGCTGGCAAGTATAATTATAATAATCATTATTTTTTTTTATGTCTGCATCATAAATATGTATCCATCTCCAGAAAGCTTTAAAGAATATATTGTTATCCTATCCAAAACAGAAAGGGCCCTTAAACTGCAATAATACCCATCAAAATAACCAATCAATACTTTTAAACAATCTATTTATAAAACCAGATTAGCACTTAAATTAAAACCAACACTGTGTTAAGGAAAGTACTATTCTTAGTGACCTGCTTCAAATGGTGTGTTTCTGATACAAGAATCTGGCTTTAGACACACATTAAAGTAACATCTACAGAAAGACCATTGGCTTACAGAAATAACAGAATAGATGTACACTTTATAGATTTACCCAATTAGACCCAGATGTATAATTATATTCTAGATGTACAAGATGTTTATAAAAAATATATAAAAAGGAGTATCCAGACTAAGAGGTTTTGACATGTATCAGATTTTAGGGTGTTGCCAAACTGATTTTTTTTTTTTTTTTAATTTTTGAAGAATTTGTATTTGTAATCAGGATTATTTTTGCTGGTTCAGTTTTATCTGTATGTATGATCAAAATACATTTAACATACACACTGGACATTTGTTATAACAAAAACCTAATTGCAAGTAAAGAAAAGGAAAAAAACCAAAGCAATTCAAACCCCAGTCTGGTGTTTCAAAAAGATAATGTGCGGGGAGTTAAGTAGTTTGCTGGCTGAAAGCGTATGGCTGCTAGTGCAAGCAATGCCTTAAAAAAATCCCCTCTGTTGCATAAGTCTTACATTCTCACACATACAAAGTAAAGTACAGTACCAATTCACACCAAACAAGATGGTGCACTGTTACAGCACATGGAATTATGTCCACAATAACTTAAGTACAGAAGAGTGCTGGAGGTAAAAGGTGAATTTCATCATATTGGAAACTCCTCCACCACCTAAGAATAGGTGTTTTCAGATAATTTTATAACTTAATGCTGCATATTTTACTAGCTTACAACCATTCCTTCAGTTTAGCAATATAGTTGTACAGCACCCAAATCATTGTATACAAACCCATATGAAAAAACACACACAAAAAATGTATTCAATGCACTCACTCCTTTTGCCACTGATTGTACCTAGCAAATTCATTTTGGTATTTAAGGTTTTCATGGTTCCAAGCAGTCATACAAAAGTCTAAGAGGGACACACGACATTGTAAATTCCACTGGGATTTCAGTCATCCACCATATAATCAAAGATGTATAAAAACCTTTGAGTAAATGTAAAATCTGAGATGGTAGCCCAAAAAAAAGAAAAAAAAAAAAAGTTGGCCCATAAACAGGCTTCCAACTTCTTCACCCCTGATATTATTATATATATATATATATATATATATATATATATATATATATATTGCTCCCTGTTTCATATATATTCTGCTCAAATCTCCTTTGTGGTCACAGTCCTCGCTTCCAGAATGTCCTACGATTGATTGTAGGATGAGCTTTGATTTCCATTGGAACTCTGATCAGTCTCACTGTAAAATAACACAGAGTTCAGCACACAAGGAGCAGCACAAGTTGAACGACTCAAATGCATTAAAGGCCTGTTGATATCGAAAAAAAGTAAGTTTGTACAACCTATCAATCAGCCTCAGTCTACAGAAAAATTCTACTTAGCAATATAAGATCTAGGCTGAACAACTGCCAATAACTATTTGGTAGAATATTTTGCTAATACAAAAGACAGACATAATTGACACAGAAGTACAGTAGCAAGTTACAGATCACCTGTTTGGAGGAGGCTTTGGTTTAGGCATCTTGTTGAGAATAGCAGCCATTTCTTTTCTATCATCAAAGTTCTTCCACTGGTCGTACAACTTCAAAATAACTCTGATTATCTCAAGGATCTACATTGATACACATTGCATAATGTTAAAATAAATAAATAAAGGTGTAGGACCAAATCAGTTTTAACATGTTCCTCACACAGATTTTTGTATTTATCATTTTAAGATGCATACTGTAAATCAAATAAAGTACTGTTACAATAAAGATTCTCAACCCGTTACTAACTGTAAATTCTGAATGCAATTTGAAGATATGAAATAAATAACATAAAATATTTGTACTGATTCTTTATATTTCCGTTTGAGTGGTCCTGTTTCTCCAATATTTTCATAATTTCTCTGTAAGTCCTATGTATCTGTTACCTAGTTTTGAGTGTGTAAGAAAGCCTAACTGCCGGGACTGAACAGACATTTCATTCAAATCATGTGGTAATGAGACCTTTCAATCCCCACCTACCCTTTTTTAAAAGCTTACCTTTTCCATGTCCACAGAAAGCTCAGCAAACCACTGCCTTGCATCTTTTTGCTGCACCACACAAGCAACATGTAAGCAGGCTTAAAAATAGAATATGACCAAATTATTAAACTTGCAATTTTACTGGCAAACAGTGTCACATGACCTGATGTGTGTACAGTTTCTGCTTTAGTCAAAGAACTGTTGCCCTTTGACATCTATCAGCAGTCAATATTCAACATAATCTGTTGCACATCAAAACAAACTTCTCTCACAAGACCTGCGGCAGTGTCAGGTGACAAGTGATCCGGGAGTAGTGACAGGAGATGTCCACGCCAGATTTGCAGTACCGTTTCCAGTGGCAAGAAATATGTTTGCATTTTGAAATACTCGGACAGTGGCATAAAAAGGATAACCAGTGCCCAGGCAGTGGACTTCTGTGTGTTTTTTTTTTTTTTTTTAATTTTCTATGGTCAGAAGCTGTGCTTTGGTAATGCCTAGCAGTATTTATTTTTAACCAGTTGAAGTGTTGGTGTCTTGATTCAGACTCATCCAAAATCTCATCGAGTTTGGTTTATATACACACACACAGTAATCTATGTCTATGCCTACTATGTCACTAGTTGTGTTCCACTATAAGCCTCAACTCCAGTCAATAATACATATTGTTTTTACCAGGATTATGTTTTGTAGATCAGTGCTTTAGAATACGGACTGAATCGTCAGATTAGTATGCACCAAAGCAAAACATGTATTTTTTGCCTTGATAAGAAATATTGATGAAAAAAGGTTAAAAACAAAAAATTAAAATCTTGGATTGTCTCATAGAATTTTCATAATTGGAGATGTATTAACTGAAAAAGTATACTCTCATTTGTTTTAAAAGCAGTCAATCCTTTGCTTGTTTTAAGAACGTCTTACCTAGTGCAATCATAAATGGTGGATACAAGAGACAGAGGTCTGTCCTATATGTGTCATTCACAATCCTCCTGCATATGAAAGATGAGACCAAGCAAAAAGTAAAACACTAACTATATACATATCTACAGGACACATCCATTTTAAACATATTTTCATATACTTCCACAGTAGCTTGCTACACATGTACTAATACCTAACTAAACTTATGTGAAGCATATGCATCTCTGACAAAAAGAATAGGCAGCATATCAAATGTGTTTATTTATGGATTTATTTTTTTTTAAATTGATAGGAGGCTAGTCATATGCTCATTAAAATAAAAACATAAATGCAGTTTTCTTTCTATGATTTTTGTTTTATTTTTAAGTGTTCTGTAGTTTAGATGTGGCAGTCTAGTCTTAAGTTTGCACACCCTATCTTCAGCACAAAATGATTTAATTCATGCTGACATTATGGCTGTAGTTTTAAATAACACTAAGAAATATTGTATAAAGTATTTTAATTTAAAATTCTGAAATGAAATACTTTGGAAAACAAATTGTTATAAACTATTTTGTTTTTCTTTTTACATAGGCCTATTTCTTTCTCCATAACTATGTGCATCACTGTAAGAGTGCATGCAACTCCAGTGTTTGTTCCACGCATCCCCTTCCATCATCCTAAATAATATTTAAATGTATTCCAGTTAAATCAAATACATATACAAAGACATGTTTAACATCTATAAGAAGTGTAAAAAGCTTTTTATTATCACATCTCATCTTATAAAAAGGTACTTACAAAAAAAAAGACTTGCTGAAGCAGAAGTGTATTTTTACCACTGAATTCAGAAAAAAAATCCTACCATGCTAGAGGAAGCAACATGTCCTCTTGCCCCATATCCTGTACATACTGGAGAAGAGGTCTATAAGGGTGATACACAATCAAACAGCAATCCTGTGTGGAAATTAAAAGGCAACATTTGTAACATCTTTTTTTTTTTATTTTTATCTTTGATGCAAATACATCCATAGAATAGTATTCCATGTATACATTCAACATAAATATGGACTGCTTAAAATATAACCTGCTTCTCAAAATAGATGTTTTCATCATGTTTTTTTTTTTTTTTTAAGAGTACAGTACTCTTTGCTCTTCAGTCAATACAGTACTCACCATTAGTTCTAATAGATAGAATTCACATTCCAGTATCTAGAAAAGAACAAAATAAATAACTTTTACATTATTATTTGTTTATTCAAGGCGACTTACAGAGACTAGGGTGTGAACTACTGCAGAGTCACTTACAACATCTCACCCGAAAGACAAAGTACAAGGAGGTTAACACTGTTGCTCAGGGTCACACACTCAGTCAGCGGCTGAGCTGGGATTTGAACAGGGAATCTCCTGGTTACAAGCCCTTGTCTTTAACCATTGGACCAAACAGCCTCTATATTCATGAACTCCAATATACAGCAGACTGTCTCCCCTCACCCGCAATAGTCAGCACTCCCACTAAACCACTTAAATACAACACAATATGCAAATGTCAAGTATCACACATCAACAAAATAATTTAATACAGTATTGGAGCTTGCCCAATAACCTCTAAATATATCCTGCGGCATGTAGCAATCTCATTTGACACTGTATACTGTAGAAAAACTTTTCAAATGCAGACAAGTTTACCTTTTCTTCTGTGCAGAACACAGTACTTTAAAGGACAACATTTCTCTTGTGTCCAAGCAGAAAGAAGCAACATCAGTTTAAAGTGCATTTAATATCCATAAAAGCCATTGCAGGCCCTTTTTATTTCATACCTACATGATTCATCCTGTATGGGAATTCCTTTGGGAAGGCATATGAAAATCTAGTTTTTACTGAAAAAAATGGAAAAAAAAGAGCAAGATCCATGAACTCAGCAGAAATATAATCCTAAATATTAGTAGTTACATATTTATTTATTTATTTACTTACTTATTGTCCACTTATTGTGTGAAGTTGTGGTATACATCGAACCATTAGACAAAAAGAGACACTCCACGTTTAAACAGCATTTTGTATATTAATCACATATATGAGGCCACATCTTATTATCCCCTGCTGGAAATGTACACACCTGATGTGTGATATAGTGGAAGCCGGTGTGCATAAATAAATCCTGCCCAGAACCTTCTTTAGAAAAAAAAATGTGTATCGTAATATGAGGCTGTCTACCTGCCTGTGCACGTTACTGAGTGTGCAGTACCCTAATCATTCTTTTGCACATGGTACTGAGAATATCATAATGTGGGGGGAAAAGGGAGGCATTAGGCTGTCTCAATATGTCAAATATAGTTCAGTTCTTCGCTTATTTTTTTTATACTTCGATGTGAAATAAACACATTTTTCAATTGCACCATGTAACAAGGGGAAGTTTTACATGCATGGGTCGTCGCACAGTGCTGCCACTAGGGTTCCAGCAATGGCAGTACTAGTGTCAGATTTAATAAAAAAGAACAAAAAGCTAAAAATAAAAGTTTGTGATACAAGGTCAGCGCTAGCCTCATTAAAAGACACGTCCCGCTCCAGGAACCTACACTACAAAACCCTCTCTATACTGGTTGGGATCACCATCCCTTAAACTAACCTACTGCTTTTGCTCCCGAAGTCCCAGCTGCCCAACCTCTGGGTCTTTATGACAGTCCTGGCTGGGCACAGCAAAAGTACGTTTTGCAATCGAGAGGTTCCATAGTAGTTATCCTGCTGAGTGGACGCTCACCTCCCTGGTGTAAACAAAGTATCCCTCTGTGTAGCATGGCGGTGCAGTCGCCTTGAGCTGTGGCGCAGACACTCTTTAAGCCGCACACAGCCTCTTTGGGCACACCCCCCCAACCAATCCGGACCTCCTGATGAGCTCAGCGTCAATCAAGCCTAGCTGCTCAATTAATTGCTGGTTCCTCTTCTGTTTGGGGGGGGGGGGCAGCGGCTGAGTCGCTGTTATCTCGAACTCAAAGGGACTAAGAAACGGCGCCAGGTGATCCTGAGCAGCGATGTCTGCTTCACCAGGGGAAGTGAAACAGGAGTCTGGGTGGATAACAGGTGGTAACAGGTGTCTGCTGATACTGTGACCTGGGACTCAGGCCCAGTGATGGGAGGTCCAGACACCAAGGTCAGGTATCTGGGAACATGGGTCAAGAGCTCTGACCCACAAGTGCCAGACTGTTGCCCAGGGGTGGTGGTTGGGGCTGTGGTGGAGGCAGTCTCCTCATCACTGGCTGTTGGGACAGGAGCACCTCCTTCAGCCCTCAGACAGGCAACTCCAACTACTCTGGGACACAGTTCCTCCTGTGGCTCTCTGAACGGCAGCTACTCCTGCTAACGCTGGGGATGGCAGCTTCTGTCTTGCCCATGCCTCCATTTGCTCCCTTAGCAGTGCCTCTGGTGGCTGCTGCTGCTCGTCAGCTGGTTCTGCCAGTGCATCCTGGCAACCAATTGCTCTGTGCCTATCCTGCCTTGATCCGCAGGACCACTGACGCCCACCACTACCACCATATGTAACAGGGGGAAGTGTTAAGTGAGTGGGTCGTCAGACACAGAGCATTGGGTGTTGACACGTCGCACAGGCTTGCAGATTTAATACAACACAAGTGCTGCCACTAGGGTTCCAGCAATGGCAGCCCCAGTGTCTGATTTAATAAAACAAACAAAACAAAGCTAAAAACAAAAGTTTGTGACACAAGGTGAGCACTAGCCTCATTAAAAGAGACGTCCTGCTCCAGGAACCTACTACACTACGAAACCCTCTCTTACTGGTTGAGATCACCAGTATAGAGAGGGTTTTGTAGTGTTACTGCTGTTGCTCCCAAAGCCCCGGCTGCCCAACGACTGGGTCTTTATGACAGGTCCTAGTTGGGCAGAGCCTTCACAAGCACAGTCTTGCAGTTGAGGGGTTCCGTAGTATTATACTGCAGAGCACCCCTCTGTGTAACATGGCGACAGACACCCTTTAAGCTGCGGGAAGCCTATCCAGTCACAGCCTCCAACCAATCCAGACCTCCTGATCAGCTCAGCGCCAGGCGAGCCTACCTGCTCAACTGGTTTCCTAGCAACGTGTCCCAGCTGCCCACATCCACGCAAGAACCAGCGACAGGGTTCTCCCTGTCACACACCACGACAGAGAAAAATAAACATCCCCAAATGAAGCTTAATAAACAAAGGGGGCCTATGAGATAGCCAAATCTTTGGTTATCATTCTTTAAAATAAATAGATGCAAGCAAAAAAGTATGAAGATCAGTACACTTACATACAGATGTAGCAGCGGATATCAATCGGGTATTTGAGACAACACCAAATTCCTAAAAAAACAACAGACAGAACATTTGTTGTCAAGTCAGTGCCCTTTTGGACTAATAAATACTGCAATTTCATCAAAGAGTAAACAAAAAATCACAGTACCTCTACTTTGGATGCCAAGAACACACAGGTTGGAGCCATGAGAACCGGATCTATACTTTTAAGTGAATATCTGAAATAACATGCATGTTTAACGTTAACAGAATTAGTAGGTATAGTTCTGATCTTAAAGTTTAATCAAACATACATAAGTAGCTGATTCTTTAGTTAATTTGTAACAATAATTTGTAATACTGTAGAGCATGTGTTCAATACTGCAAGATACGATACCCTGTATTAACCAATCAACTTCTGCCGTGTGCTATTTACACATTCTGCTACCAACTGAACGGTACAGATGGAAACTGATCAATGCACATTTTAGTATGGGTCTAAAATAGTAAATTCAGCTCTTGCAAGATAGACTGGATTCAACTGCAGTTAATTAAAAAAAAAATGTAAAAAATCTGTTTCCTTTTTTAGGTAACAAAATGCACAGTTTAGCAACGTTCAAAAAAAGAAAACAAGGAGATAAATATCACTGTAAATTGCCAATACTTATTACAGTGCTTTGTTTTGCAAGAATTTTAACTGATTTTCTTTGTTTAACGACTCCGAGACTGGATATTGGAACCACTTACATCAGATATGACAGGTTCTACTGTATAATCAAACGCTCACATAATCTTCACCAAAAACCTAACTATAGGTAAACACATAAGTTAACAAAACTGTCTTCAGTGTTTTTAGTACAGTAACTTTGTACAAATATGTCTTACCTGGCATAGAATCTCTTAAAGTATACAGTAGCAGTTGCTATAACCTGTTGTCTAAGCTTCAGGTGTTCTCCTAAAGCTTGAATAACTGTGGGTGAAATGTTTATCATCAGTTTATTCAATATAGTTAATGTAGTAGATTTGTAACACTGGCATTACTCGATTTGTATGACTGGGTGGGTTCATTTATACCAGATCCCAGAGTGAAGTTCTCTACAGGTATATACATTAATGCTGGGACAAATAACCGAATATTCGAACGAATATTTTTTTTTTTTACATGTATTCGGACACAAAAATCAGATGTTCGTATTTGCTACAAATTACAAAAAAAGATGCACACACAGGGGCCACAGCCATGCCCCCTGCTATGCTGTCTCTGCCTGTGTTCAGAGCAAAATAATGGCTTTTACCGGTGCTTAAGTTAAATTGATTTTCCTTCCAAATACAATATAATTTTGAGTTTAAATAAATTCACTCTGCAAATATTTTCAGATTATGTATTTTCAGAATAATTATTATTGTGTCTAGGCAGAATCAAGTTACTACTACAGTAAAAGCTGAAATAGTTTAAAGTTACAAAGTCTCATTTACACACTTCTCCTAAAACTAACACGATTTGTTGCATGTCACCATATATACAGTACCATGAAAAAGTATTTGCCTCATCTGATTTTCTACATTTTTGCTTATATGACACTGAAGGTTACCAGATCTACAACCAAAATGTAATATTAGATAAAAGGGACCCTGAGTGAACAAACAAAAAATTGATTCTTATTTATTAAAGAAAGTTATGCAACACCAAATGCCCCTGTGTGAAAAAGGAAATCACCCCCTTAGACTCAATAACTGGCTACGCTACCTTTAGCAGAAATAACTGCAACCAAACACTTCCTGTAGTTATTGATTAGCATCTCACAGCGTAGTGGAGGAATTTTAGCCCACGCCTTCATGCAGAACTGCTTAAACTCAGTGACATTTATGGGTTTTCAAGCATAAACTACTCATTTCAGGTCCTGCCACAACATCAACATGGGGCAAATACTTTTTCACGGCACTGTAATATACATACATACATACATATATATATATATATATATATATATATATATGTGTGTGTGTGTGTGTGTTGGAAATAGTGATATTTTGAAATGTCACTGTCCTGGTCACAAAAGCAAAGTTTGTGGGGAATAATAGCCAATTTCTATACTTTTGAGGCATAAGCAATTAGGAAATAACACTTACTACCCAGGAACAAAAATTGTGTTACATAGTGTTATCAATCAAGGTAATTTGGTAGCACAGTTTTACCATTGGCAAAAAAAATCTGCAATTTCCAATATTCTTCTTCTGCCAAAAACTTCAGGTCCTTCTGGCGTTCTTTTATCAAATCCTGTTTGTCAAGGATCCACTGCAAACTAAAAAGGACCAGCAATATCATCAAGTGGCATTCAAACATGATACAATCCTTATTTTCCCCAGTTTGGTTAACTGTTAAAACATTGTCTAATGTAGCATTATCGTTCAGCATTGTGCTTATATCAATAGATCCCCACAATCATGCTCCATTTTACTCTAAAACAGGCGTTAATATCTTATCATTCTGCCACATTCATTTTACAGACTGGAAACCAGGAAAGCAACTACATTATTCAACTTGAAAATCTAGCTACCCTGCAATGCTGGCACAGCACTTTCTTTTCCAGTCATGTACACTATCATATTTTACAAGCTTGCTGGATTTTACTCAAACATGGCGCCTGGGCATGAATACAATAATTCTTCTTTCCTCAATTGTTCTGTGTTACTCTTAGTATGTTCTGGTGCCATATTGAAATTTGAAAGGTGTTACAGCCTAAAAGCACGTACCTGTATGGCAAAAAATGAAATATGAAAATAAATACAATACATATATCTATGAGATGGTATAACGTAATTTCTAAAAACATAATAAAGCGTCTTTACATGTAAGTTCTGTACCAGAGCTGTAAGTGAAATGCCCCCTTTTATGGTAAATACACTTGAATGAAGTGGAAAACAATTGAATGCAGTGGAAAGCAAATTGTCAGTCAAAAATAAAGACCTGAAATATCAACACAAGCATAATCTGCATCCAAACCAGTAATTAACAGGATCAAGCCACCCATTTGTGAATGACACACTCTTCTTTTACTGCTACTATATATATAGCTTATTTTTTTAATATATGAGTTGCAATAAAAGCTACCGCGGTAGTACACAGTATGCTACTGATACTGTACTCCCCACCCCCCAGGTACATTTCAATCTTAGACTCAATAGATCCATAACAAATTTCAATAAACACTCAATTCTGATTTGAATACAGTAAATCATAAAATGTACCGTAGGCCCAGCATAATAACATATTTACTTTCAACACACACACACACACACACACACACACACACACACACACACACACACACACACACACACACACACACATATATATATATATATATATATATATATATATATATATATATATATATATATATATATTCGGGAAGTTTACTTACTAGTGTGAGCTCTGCCAGAAGTTCCCTGCCATGATGTAGAAAATAAAAGCTTTTTTGTTAGCACAGTATCTGTGATAACAACAAAGCTCATTCGACTTGGTGTGCACCCATCTAATCGTTCCCGCCCAAAAACAAGCACTGCAAGAAAGTTGGTCCTGGGTACCTGGCTGGGCAGCAACAAAAAAAGCTGCATGATTTGGATTTGTACAGTTAATTATTTTTACGGCCAGACAAAGTAAAATATTTTATTTAAATTTTTCGTTCTTTTATGCTAGAAGGGATTTTTACATAAAACCAATAAAGTTTAAGGAAAAACTGTCTTCAAATTTGAAAAGTCAATTCCCTCCAGATGCTAAAAACAGTGTATATATTCCTGAAATTTTAGCCATGGTAAATAATAAGTGGCGGCTGGTGACCGAACAAATGGGGAGGCAGAAAAAAGGCAGAGGGCTTGGCGTCCCCATAATCCCCCAGCAAGCAGTATAATCTTATTATTGTATTCTGACTGACAGCACTTTTCATATTATTATTATTATTATTATTATTATTATTATTATTATTATTATTTGGAAGACGCCTTTCTCCAAGGTGAACTAGGATGCAACAAGTTAGGATTACAACAAGTTATATCTACAATTACATATTAGTAGTGCAATAGTGCAAGGATAGTGCATCAGCTGAAGAACCAGTAACATGGTGTGTAGGGGTGGATCACGACATGTGCAAGCACAGTCTAAGCAGGTTTTACCCCCATTCAGCTGTTAAATGCATTTTCTCCACTAGCCAACAGAGAAAAGAAAACAGTAGCCCATCATAGTTTCTTATAATATACTTAATTGTTACACACTGTAACTAATGTATGTTTAAAAATGCACTGTATACAACATAAATATTTAGCATTTAGATTTCAAGACCATGCCACTAACAAACTTTGCATATGATATTTTCTAAAGAAAGTGTATGAAGGCAGGAAAAAGGCAGGCAAAAAAAATTCAAACACGTCCTATTGACTTAATTTGCCAAACTTAGATAGCTGATATTCTTACCCTTTTGTTTAATCTGACACTTTTGATAATAATAGAACATAACAAGAGTGGCCATCTGTGTTAGAATTGGCAGACATACTCCTTCTCTCAATATCCTCAATGTCATGTAGATGCGCCAAAATCATATTTAATGGATAATCATCCTCTCCAATTATTTCTATTTTAAGTGGGATCCAAATTATATCCTTATCGTCCAGAAACACTGTGTGCTTTATCCTTGTGTACAAATAAGATTAGGTTTAATTCTTATCATTAGTCATCTATTTTTTTTTAAAACTGTTAATACAAAACTTATTATAGGTTGTACCCATAGGTTGTATGTTATTATACCCTTGCTTCAACCTTCTCCACATGCATCCCAATATTACAGGTGCCATTCAATTCTTTCAACCGATCTTGGGAACAATACATTATTCTCACCCATCTCACACATCCATCCTCACTAATAGCACTCATCCAAATACCATCTTTCTACTATTCTTGTGGAGGGTCTACTAAACTTTACTAACCCATTTCCTTGTAATATCCCCATGTTAATTAAATTACCAGTTCTATTATGCAGATCAGAATCTCTAAAAACTGGATCTATAATTCCAAAAATTATCACTATACGCTGAATATGTACTAAAATAGTACATTCATGCCCAATCAACTATTTGTAACACATTGGGAGCCATTCATTTTCTCCATACACAATTGCACAAAGCTTCTTTACATCTTGTATATGATACCCAATCATTTTTGTATAACACACTATTGCTAACCAACTGTTACAAATAACATTACTGTTAATTTCCCTACATTCACTTTAGACACATTCAACACTACAGTAAATCTGTATGTCCAGAGTAGGTGACGATATTATCACATTTCAGGCATTGGTTCCTGAGCAGAACATCAGTTTTCAATGGTCCCGTTGTCTGAGAGTGAACAGTTCTCTATGGTCAGCTGCACATTCCTGCTCCCAGTTGCCAGCTTGATTCCCCCCTTGTCCTGTTCATTTCATCGCCATCAGAATCAGCCTGCAAGAAATCAAGTGCAGTATTAATTCTTTTGCGAACATCTGATTTCACTCGGACCACAATCGGGCCGTCCTTGACTTTCCTTTATCATCTAGGAATGCATACTCTCATGTTGCAGTTTGTACCAGAAAAAGAACACCTACTGCTTAACTCAGTTACCTGTTTTGTCATATAAGGCTATTAATTTTCAAGATTGCTGTTGAAGAAGTGTGAGCTCCTCTTTTTTCTTAACGACAAACAGCCATCTCCAAGCACATCACCCATGCTTGAAAAAGAAAACTCAAGTTACTATCTTTTTATTTTACTTATGAATAACAATAGTCACCATCAGGTGGTGGTGTGTAACAAGTGTTGTATACCCAGTAGTACCAATTTCCTATGTACCCTGGCTACAAAGTGTGTACCCTTTATCACTCTCTACTGATAAGGAATACCCCATTACCTTTACTGTTATAGCAGCTGTGCTGTTTTTAATTGTGAACATATTAATTCAATTTAAGAAGGCATCTATAATTACCAGTATATTTTGTACCCCCACACCCCCTTTCTTTCTGGAGGACAGAATATAAAATATTAGTTTGCAACCACTAGGTGATACCCATAAATGTGTTCAAAAATGTTTTGCAACTAAAGCCAACTCACTGAAATCAAGACAGGCTTCCCTGTACTTGAAATTTCACAAAAGAAAAAAAAAACTTTAAAAGAGAAAAAAACTAAACTTCACATCTCTTTTTTTTTTTTTTTGGCAAGATGCCAAAAGCACAAAAAAATGAAACGTGAAAAGAAAAGTTAAAAGTGTTCAAAAAGCCTATTATTGCCTATCAAAATAAATCAGGATTTATTCTAGAAATAGTGCAGTAAAAAGTGTGTGCATGCGTGTGTTTGTGCGTGTGCGTGTGCGTGCGTGTGTGTGCTGGAAGAGTGCAAGAAAACAACTCCAATTCCATGGAAAAAACCTAAATGCATAAAGCCATGAGAATTACCAGTTTAACAATAGAGACAAAAGTACCTCTGTCAATGAAAAACATATCGCTGCTTTACTCGAGTCAAGACAAAAGTTCTGTTGGACTCCTCTACATAAGCAAAAAAATAAAAATTTTGTTTTAAATTTATTTACATGGTAGTCGACTTTAACCATTAAAATAACCACATTTGCAACATAAAAGTAATAGCTTCAATTAATGTTATGAACAGTACTCCAAAGCCTTATTAATGTTATTTGCTATAATCCAAACCATGTCTGGTTTGCAATATTGCCACAACACAACAATACTTGTACCCAGAGTTTAACAATGTAATCTTTTTCCTCTCTAAGTTATCCATTAACATTGTCAGTTTTAAAACCACACATTCTCACTCTTTTTTTTTTTCTGCAACCATCTCTTGCTGCTGGCTCCATTCATTTCTGTCTGTAAAACAGTCCAGCAAAAGCTAATGTTTCATAAGGAAGTAAAAGTACTACCTAACTTTGCTACAACTAATAACAGATTGAAATGTGTTTGCACGTAAACCTGACCTTCATGAGCATCTGTTTGTGATGTTTCTTTTTAGGATGTGGTCCATATACTGTACTCTACTAGCCCAGAGCTCTTTGGGTGGCAGAGGACGTGGAATCACTGTTCTACGCCAACCAACACACTAAGGTGCTTCATGCTTAAGCCAGTGAATGTGATCTTTATTTAATTCATTTACGGAGGAGTTTCCCCATGGCCAATTATGATCAATGCATTTGCACTATTGTGATTGCATCACTACTTTTACTACTGCAGCCATCTGTTCTGTATTGGACAGTGAGAAGTTGACTTTATTTTGTTACGCATAAGTATCCTGCCATTAGTTCAGCTCATGTGCTAAACTTCCACAAGAGGGTATGCATACCCTTTATTCACAGACAACACACATTAAGCAACAGACTGGCTCATAACAGTATTACAATCCACTAAGCCTGCAGGCCTGTATTGCCCTGTTAATCCCTCGCACCAACACTCCTATTTAATTTTCAATGTTATTTATGGTTCAATTATCGCATTGATCTAGTTATCATCACCTTTCCTATGTATGCTGATACCGAAAAAGCAAATTCACAAGAAGCTCTGTAAATCATTAATTGTGATAAACATAAAACCTATTGTATCCTAGTGTGCCAAGGGATCTGACACCAACGTGTATATTCTAAACCACATCATACGTACTTGTAGCTCTGATACTTCTTACTGTGTCTTACAGCTGACGCACCAACTCGCTGGTACTCTGCAGCCTGTTGCTGCAGATCTGAAGTCTTTGTAGCCCATTATAGCTCTGAGATCTATTGTGTAACCTCTTGTTCCCATGACATCCATGCCTGAAATGTTACCTTTCTCATTTTTCATTTTTCAATCAATGATTCATATTGTAACAGATGCTAATGTGTCATTTATAACTTACTACTAATTTATGCAGCAACCCCAGAATAAAACCACATTTAGATTTAGATTGTTTTTAAACAGAATTACATTTACGCATAATTATACTCTATAATTTAATGTGAATTCTCCTCCTCTGAAGGAAAGTCTTAATTACTTCAATGCTGACAGGGTAATGATTAATAGCAAAAATATTGTGGCACTCAAAAATGATGCAGCATCCCTTTTTGTTGCTTTCCACAGTGTCCTTTTAACAAAAATATACCCTCTATGTTTCATGTAATCTGTATTTATAGGTGACTTTTAAATTCACCTGTCTCCTTAAAAACATAAAACTCACGCACAAACAAACAAACACTTAACGTCTGTGATGTCACTGCTAACACACTTAATTCACACACAAACATTCATCCAATCACAAAAATATTTATAATAAAATATTCGCAGGCCTACATACATCTTAACTTTGCAGATAAACATTTTTCTTTTACTCTCATTGTAAAAATAAAAAAAAATAAAACGAAAGAAAAAACACATAAAGTAATAACAGTAATTGTAATAACAACAATATCCATAAAATAATATTTTAAATAAATAAAACAGTCAAAATAATAAAATATGCCATATAGAGACGAGAGAATATCACTCTCAGTACTGGGCAGGTCATTCCATAATTTATGTGCAATATAGCATCTACCACCTGAGTTTTTCTTTCTGAATAATGGGTATAGAAAGTATCCTGGCATCCTCAGATCAGCGTGACCGATTGGGGCTGTATGGTGTTAATAGATCTTTAAGGTATGGTGGAGCAAGACCATTTAGAGCCTTATAGGTTAATAACAACACCTTAAAATCTATCCTAAATTGGACTGGAAGCTAGTGTAGAGATGCAAGCACATGAGTGATATGATCTTGTCTCTTAGTCCCAATTAAAACTCTTGCAGCAGAATTTTATACAAGTTGCAGACGAGATATCACATTGCTACCAATACAAATTAAAAGACCATTACAATAATCAATTATTGACGATATAAAAGCATGCTTCAATTGCTCAGCATCCTGCGTGGAAACAATACCTCTCAATCTGGCAAAGTCTCTTAAATGAAAAAAAAGAAATTTTTGTAACATTTTTAATGTGTGCCTCAAAAATGACACCTAAGTTTTTTATTTCTGCTCTAAAATCTGTACAAAGACCGCCAAGAACAAAACTAGACGAGTATATTGTGTCTGAGGTCCCAATATCATCAATTCTGTTTTGTCTGAATTTAGTATTAGGAAGTTTTTAAACATCTAATTTTTGATGTCAGCAAGACAGGTATGCAAAATATTAGCAGCAGACCCATCACCCTACTTGAGGACAGGTAAAACTAAGTATCATCAGTGTAACAGTGAAAATAAACTCCATGTCTACGGATAATATTACCCAAGGGTATCATATAAAGAGAAAACGGAATTGGGCTAAGAATCGAACCCTGGGGGACCCCATGTGTAACCTTTGAAAACACAGTGTAACAAATGTTTTTGTTTTTTTTGTTCCTGGGTTGTAAGTGTTATTTCCTAATTGCTTATGCCTCAAAAGTATAGAAAATGGCTATTATTCCCCACAAACTTTGCTTTTGTGAACAGGACAGTGATATTTCAAAATACCACTATTTCCAATGGGAAAACGGGCAAATGTGTGTCTTTTCCATACATAAAGTCAGAAAAAAACAACATATGAATCCAAATTAACATGTATTTATACTAAAGTAATACAAAAATGACTACTAAAGATTTAGAAGTGAGTAGTTTTTCGAGATTTACGATTATACAATATTTTAAATCTTTTGTAGTCATTTTTGTATTACTTTAGTATAAATACATGTTAATTTGGATTCATATGTTGTTTTTTTCTGACTTTATGTGAACGAAAATACACACATTTGCCCGTTTTCCCATTGGAAATAGTGATATTTTGAAATATCACTGTCCTGGTCACAAAAGCAAAGTTTGTGGGGAATAATAGCCATGTTCTATACTTTTGAGGCATAAGCAATTAGGAAATAACACTTACTACCCAGGAACAAAAATTGTGTTACATAGTGTAATAAAGGTCTTCTCCTCAATTTTAACGAAACCCGTTAGAGAGATAGGACCAGAACCAGGCCAGGACAGTACCTCACAGTCCCACCATAATTTAAATAATTTAAATCAATTAAAACAGAGTGATCAATGGTGTCATCAATGTAAATCTAGTAAAATAAGAACTGAAGGCGAAACCATGTCAGAGCACATCATTTACCACTCAAATCAGTGCCGTCTCAGTACTATGATACGGCCTAAAAACAAACTCAATTTTCTCAACAATGTTCTCTGCGGCAAGAAATCTGTTAAGCTGCTCTGCCACCACTCTTTCTAACACCTTGGATAAAAAAAGGATGATTGGATAAGCATATTGGGATCAAGGGTGGGCTTCTTGAGCAAAGGTTTTATTGCTGCTGTCTTTAAACAATTATTAACAATACCTGATGAAAGAGAGCTGTTAACAATATTTAAAACAGTGGTATTTACTTTTGGATACACTTATTTTAAAAGTGTAGTAGGAATGGAATCTAATGTACATGTTGTGAGTTTTGTATTTTTAACTGTGATGCCCAACTCTTGTTCAAACATCAATAAAAAATCTTTGATTAGAGTCAGACAGACCAAGAATCTCTGCATCAATGTTTTTGTTACTTGACATGTCACGATTTGGTACATAGTTGCTCGTCTGATTTCTGATGTCCAACACTTTTTTTTTTTATTGAAGTGATTGAAAAACTCCTCACAGCTTACTGGAGGAGTATTTTGTGTAACACACTCCAATTGTGGATTTGTTAATTTTGTTATGGACTGAAAGAGAAATCTTGGATTATTCTTATTTTTGTCAGTAAGATCAGAATAATAAACTTATCTAGCTACAGACAAGGCAGCCCTGTATTTTGACATGATCTAACATGAATAATATATTCTAAACAGCATATTATAATGTATCATATGTGGAGAAACCAGATATATGGAATATGCAGTTTTTACATAATTGTGCAGATCAAATATGTAACTTACAAACAAATGTATTTGGGCTATATGATTTGAATGGTAATAATTAATAGTCATTGGAATCTAAGGGAGTCTGCGAGAGTCCCTGGACATTTTGTTGTCTGCGGTGTTTCCCTTTTATAAAATTTGTTTTAAACATGTTGATAGAAAATAATGACAATAGTGCAGATTTTTCATAGATGACGATCCACGTCTACTGATCAAGAAAATATATGTGGGTGCAAATTCCAATTATCTCTGCTCATGTCATTGAATCATTCCATGCATAAACTTTACTCACTTCCAAGCTATCTCTCTTTGCAGCAATACAGTTAATTATTACTGTCCGTTCTTTTCTGTCACAAATACTAACCCACTAATGACCATCTTACAAGAAAATGTCTCCTGTTACATTGTACATTGATAACATGACTTCATACGTTTGCTTCTGGCCTTGCTTTGCATGCAATTAAACTTCAGCCACTGCCAAAAGCATTAGATCAACATCCTGCCTAATTGGCTAATCCTTCTATTTTTAAGATATTAAACTCTTAGCGTGACTTTGACAGCTATTCAGAGAGAAGGCCAACCTTCTTGTACTTAGGTTGGAAATTCCAGAAGTGCTGCCTCATGAGTACATCAGGGCCCAAGTGGAAGATAAAAAGGATTGCCTTTTCGCTCTCCACTACAATTTTTGTGGTATCAGCCCACTCAAGCAGCAGCAGCAGTTCACAAGAAGGAAAATTAACCACCAAGATGAGCAGAAGATCAGAAACGATTTCTTCCTACCGTAACCATTTTGAGGACAGCAGCAGCAGCTCTGCCTCGTACCAGATGAGGGTATCCAGCCCCTCTCCATCATGGACCAGGGAGGCCCGGCAACGTTCGGCCAGCTACACTCGGAGCTCTGCCACCATGTGCACTGCAGCAGTGGGGAGGAGAACCACCTCATCTATCCACAGACCTCATATTACCAGGCAGGGAACTTCAGACAGAAGCAAGTGAACAGAGAAGTGTAGGCTTTACAACAGGAGTATGCAACACCGCTAGTCCAGGTCTTTGTTCCAACCATGTCTTTTAGTAAGAAATGTAACCAATTAAAGGCCTCAATGATTTAGTTATATCTGTTAAAACTATAAGGAAAAGTTCTCTAGGACTGAAGTTGCATACCCCCTGGTTTGCACAGGTGTACAACTTAGACTAAGCTCCCTTTATGTTTAGGTCCTCAGGACATTTACAGTTCAAATCTGCTAGTTTTTTAAATCAGATATTGGGTTACGTGGAACTTCTATTTTAAAACTATTTGAAATTCCTCAACACCGCTAGTCCAACGTCCTGTATATAAGGGTGACCTACTTGCATTATCATTTAGTCAAATAATTTAAGTTAGGAGCCCAAATAAAGAGGAGAGAAGGCATTGTTAAATAGTATTACTTATCATTTCCCTACTAGGTGGCAGGGGAGCTGATGTGTGCTTTCTTATTATAATACAAAGGTAGGATAGAATTAGGACTCTTTATAGAAGGGCTGAAGAAAGTATAACAAGTACAGTATGAAGGGAGCTGAAGACTAATCTGAATTGTACTTATAAGCATGGTAGACCTGACCCAATGGATCACTGAAGGAAACAATAGTGTCGGAATGTGAGGTGCCATTCTTGTAGTTTCAGTCAATTTGATACCAAACTGTTAGCATTTCTGGGAGCTCTAGCAACCCCAGTGTTCACCTACCCAATGCTTACACTTCAGTACCATATGATTTCTACAATATTTTTGGGCTAGACATCAAACTGCAAGTCTGTATTGTTATCTATGTTGATTTTATGGCCTCCCATTAAGCCTTTAAAATGTCCTTAATCCTAAAATGAATAATAATAATAATAATAATAATAATAATAATAAATAATAATATAATAATAATATAATAATATACACCAATTAATGCTGCATGTTTACACGTATAAAGTTCCTGTTCCCAATGAATTACTTAAGGTTTGAGAACTCTAACGTGTGGCACACCAGATTTATGATGTAGAGCTTTCC